>NC_135856.1:35953382-36033382 GCF_031162955.1 Sander vitreus
TTGCCTCCACTGCTCAAGTGCTTCAACTGAATCTTGCAGACACGCAGCCTTAACTTATGACAACACAAACATCAGATGCTTTAAATGAACGCAGACACATGGCAAGTTTATCAGAGGATTAAGGATTCACACTGGTAGCTGTGCAGTCCAACAACAGCCTTCCTCAGTACTGCTGTCACTGATCAGATGCAACTTGATCAGTAGCTTTTTATGAAGGGGGGGGCAGATTATCCTAGGAGGTCCAGGGATTCAAACCAGTGACCTTCTGGTCACAACACCACTCAACCTCCAGGCTTCTTTCATATAAAAAAAACAGCACAAAGCGAGTTAATTGTAAAATCATTAAGGAAACCGCATTATTGCATTTCCATTGTGCGTTGTAAAAGCAAAGCTGGTATACTCGTCTATAGAACTCTTTTCACATGAACGTGCTGCAGATCACACATTACAGCAATTTAGCTTGGTTTCTCATCACCTTTAGGATTGAAATACGTTTACTCTCGACATAGAAGGCATTACATGGTCAGGCCCCTCTGTGCTTACATAATTTTTTTATGCCCCTGAGAAATGAGAAGAGCCTCAGGTTCTCAGAGCAGGAACCTCTGGCAGGGTCACATTTTTAAAAGGTTTATGTTATTTTCTATAAGCAGCAAACTCACCAACTGCCTCAGATAGTCCATAGACGGGTTGGCCATAGGCGTCTGTCTTGTCCCAGATAAAGGTGTAGGATAGATTTGGTTGGGCAGGGAACCATTTCTGGAAAAGTCGACCCACCACCGCCACCATCAGGTGAACCTGGAGAAACAGCACCAGACACAAAGGTCACGTAATGGTAGTTCAGGTTAGGGTTTCACTAGTCTCGCATTACCAGACCTGCCTCCGCAGCGCTGCGGAGAAGGGTCTGGCTAGTCCACACAGCATTCCGGGATGGAAGAAAAACGTGCTCTGGTTTATTGGCATTTCTTTAAACCAATCACAATCGTCTTGAGTGGTGCTAAGCACCGGACGGAGCCACGGTGCCTCTGCAAAATAGCCTCGGGAAGGAACTTGTTTTGGTGGAAGGTGTGTACGTTCAAAAGTTGTTAGTCGTGCAACAGAAAACTCAGATTGGACAGATAGTCTAGCTAGCTGTCTGGATTTACCCTGCAGAGAGCTGAGGAGCAGTTAACCATAGTCCTCAGAAATCCACCGGCGGTTAGAACGCCCACACAAAGAAAGCGAAAGGTAATGGAGAGAGACTGACATCCGGCAAAATTTCCGGCGGCACTTTAGCAATCCCGGAAGTGGAACATCGTGGATATAGACTAGGGTTACATTGATAGGGGCAGTGATGCTGATTAGTTGATGCTGTCAGTGGTCAGCTTTCTGAATTGGTGTGCTGTTTCATATCATAGTGTTTTTTGAGGAACTATTATATATATATATATAATAATAATAACATAAGTAAAAACACCCATGCTAAAGTTGACTAAAAAGAGGAATAAAAAATCATCTTTTGAAAATTAATCTTAATGCCTTAATTAAAAAAATTAGGAAAAATCCAATCTTTAAGGACACCAATGGTCTTTGTGACTGAATAATGTTTCGTAAATAAATAAATGTTCTTCTTTAAAATACATACCTATGTTAAATTCCCATAGAGGCAGGCAGATTTTTATTTATAAAGGCCAGTTATTTCATGGATCCAGGATACTATGCATCCTGATAAAGTTCCCTTGGCCTTTGGAATTAAAATAGCCCCACATCATCACATACCCTTCACCATACCTAGAGATTGCCATGGTTTTATGTCTGTTAGCCTAATAGCTGGTTTGATTTGCATTGAGAGATGATTTTATGGAAAGTACCCCAAAAGATGATTTTTTATTCCTCTTCTTAGTCAACTTTAGCATGGGTGTATTCACTTATAGTTAGCACACACACACACACACACACACACACACACACACACATATATATATATATATATATAATATAATGTAACATATCTCACCTTCATCAGGTTGAAAGGTATGGATGACTGTGTCATGGCGACTTTGAGGACCGGTTTATATCCTGCAGCTCTGGAGCTCAGGTAGATCAGGCTTAGATCGCTGCCTGGTATTGAGGTTTCTTCTTGTAAAACCTGCAGAGGGATAAAATAACACAGAAAGCACATCAGCACCTAACACTATTTCCATGCCTCGAGTGGTATTTGAAGGGAATGGACTGCTAATTGGCACACACTTTTACTTGGCCGCTGGCAGTGTTTGCAGTGAGAATGCTCGGAAGAGATGAAACCATCTGGGGCCATGACAGGTGTGCATATTTAAGACCATGGCTACTGTCCCACTTAATACAGTGACATGTATGTGCTAGAGGTGGGTGATTTATTTATAAATAAAATGTTTAAGCATTGATGTATTGGCTTTAAAAAACTATTTGTCTAATCAGAAGCATAAAGAGCCCCCAATATCCCCCTTTATATTTACTTCTCAAGCAGTACTTGAATTTATCCAAAATAGGTGCCAGTACCCTAATTGACCCTTCGCTAAGCCACGCCCGAAAACCGCCACAGGCCAATCGTGGCTTAGCAACCGTAACTAGGCGCGGGAGGTCTGTCAAGCTTTCGAGCGAGGGAAACACCGTACGCTGAAGCGCTGTGCAAATCCGATACCCGGTATCCTAAAAGATTGGACAGGGTGGTTCACAACTAGCTAAATGTCGACAGTATTAAAAAAAACACATAAGTTTGCTCCAAGGTAAGAACACGCTAATGTTAGCTAGCTAGCTAGCTGGAAATAATGACGGTCCTTTGTTCATAATGCATATATTTGAATGTCAAATAAAGGACAATTCCGGCGCAAAACGAACCTAGGGGTTAATAACAGATGTGTATCCACTCGATCTCTCTCTGGGACAGAGCTGATTAGCTTACAACGCTAGTATTCGGGGCACAGGGAAAGTAAAAACCACCACACCACACTTCAACGGTAGCATGATGAGGGTCCCTAAACGTAAACCGAAGCATTGAGAACTTTGTAAATGTACAGACAGTTTATTAAAAAGATAGATTATGAAGACTGTTGCGTTCTCGTATACAGGCGGCCGCCGTCTTGGGAGCTACTGTCTTTCTGAACTATCTTTTTAAGAGACAGTCACCTTCTTCTTTTCCAAATTGGCTAACCTGTGGGTATGTTTACAACATTGCTGATCACCTATGCTTGTGTTTTCTGCCCTGCCACACTTCTTTTTTAGCGATGTCTCTGTACTCCAAAAGCTCAGCAGTTAATCCCTTGAGTGCATTATTGTGCCTCATTATTACCCATAGACATGGTGGCTTGAACTACTGTGCAGTCCTGTAATGCCAAGGAAGTTCTATGATATAACTGAACACAAAAGGGTTGCAGTGACAATTGGTGGCACCATTGCATCAGAGCAACAAAGTCCTGTGTTTTTATTTCTAATTTTAATTTTCCCCCCTGATGCTCTGCCCTTCTCTCCTACCACCATCCCAGAGCCATGCACATCTGGGATTACATTTCACTGGAAATGTGCCTTGTTCGATTTCATGTGACAAATAAAACTGATTGTTTGAAGGTGTGCTTATTTCACTGATGCAACACTTTTTGCAATTGCAACACTTGGTTTAAAAAGTTAGATCAAGAGTCAGAGGTTGAGAACATAAGTAAGACCTTTGATAAAGAGGTGGAAAAAGGAGATTGGCAAATTTAAGAAAAAAAACATAGCTCCTCAGGGAATAATCCATCTAGACTGTTCCTGTGTTATATTTTTTCAACTGCACTATTGCCTTTTCATTAGCCGAGCATTTAGTGTTCATTACAGATCCATTACATCCCCTTTAAGACTGCCCTTTTCCTTGCCCTCGTCGCTAATGGACTCAGCTCCACCAAAAGCTAAGTAGCAGCTTTCCATTCGATTGCTTTTGATCTACACACACACACACACACGTGCGCGCGCACACTCTGCGTCACACATGCTTTCCTTCGTGCACACACTCTTTCACCTTAATCGCAGATAGTCAGGCACATGCTCACATGCTTGTCAAATAAAAAATAATAATGGGGCGCTGGTTCAGGGTTGTAAAAATATAAAAACACACATGGAGTTCTGTCATCTGTTTCATTTCCTCTGCGGACTGTTTAAAGCAATGTGACGATAAAGAACCACACAAATGTGCTATTAGGCTTTTTGGAAATTAGAGGCAGGACACCGGGTGGGGCTCTGTGTGTGTGTGTGTGTGTGTGTGTGTGTGTGTGTGTGTGTGTGTGTGTGTGTGTGTACCACTCCAGAGCCACAGTTCCTCAGCTGTGGTAATGGTGTGTGTGTGTTAGTATGTGTGAGTGAGTGAGTGAGTGTGTGCGTGTGTGTGTGTGTGTGTGTGTGTGTGTGTGTGTGTGTGTGTGTGTGTTTGTGTGTTTGTTTCTATCCCTATTTGTCTGTCCAGGAGCAAACCTGTTACTGTAAATGTATTAGCATTTAGCAGTTTCTTTGACAGTTTTCCTTCATAGCAAAAGAGAGTAAACAACTAAGATTATTTTTTATTTATTTTTAAACTTGAATGAACATAGCGTGAAAGGATCAGATCGTCAAGCGTTGTCCAAATGACGTAACTATTGCCATGACGTAGTTCAGCTGCTGGTTTTTCGTCATCCCGATAGAAATGATATAGAAAGATATAAGACAGATATTTTTATATCGTTTAGAAAATCTATACTGTCAAATCGCGCACATCGTCAACAATACGTATGTATCGTGTATATGTATTGTTGATCATCTCTTATCATTGTGTGTTGTAACCCGAGCTTCTCTGTTCTTTGCTTTGGTAGCCGGGCCGGCCCAGACTTTGAATGTCATATATAGCCCCTTTAAATTTCCACTACAATACCATTCATTGACCATTCTGACTGAAATCTTATTTTTAGTAATAGTGTCCATATTGGCCTTGGATATTGGACTATTTAGTCCTCTGTGGTATTTATTACCTCTGTTTCAGGTATGATGGGTCCATCCTCCGTTGAAGCTTTGTAAAACGTAGACAGAGGAGAAGCAACAATGACAGGACTGGGTCTGATGAAACCACTCAGGTCACAGCTAGGAATGTCATTCTCCTCCTGAAACAGCCAGACATAACGTGTGCCAGTTAGTCTTTTCATTCACCGAGGCATCAATTCATTGAAACAATGAGTCCATTAGTCACTCACTTAGTCAGTCAGTGTCAGTCTGATAGCGTATACGTCATGAAAAGAATAGGAATGTCATCCTGCTCCATGTGGTAATCAAATCATTATGTCAGTAACAAATTCAACAACTGCATGATCAGTCAGTGGAAAAGAACAAAAAAAAGTCAATGAGGAAAGCTTCAAGATGGCATTTAAAGCAACTGGAACATACACACGTGTAGTTTCTGTCAGGCAGACAGCAGTCCATGACCCCGTGATGACAGACAAATATCTAGACAGACAGCAGTGACACCGCTCACCTTCTTCATAACCATTGTGTCCATCACATAGAAGACGTTCCATGGCACCCACACAGTTCTGTACTGAGTGAGGAATGGAGCACGCTCAAAACTCAATGTTAGCGATGCCCCGCCATTGGCCAGGAGATCGAACCTGCAGCACGTCAATGAGAAACATGCACAAAAAGATGTACTGTAAGTGCTAGTTTGTATACTGACGGTGCATATCATTCCATATCTTCAATATACGCAACTCACCAAAAAGCTAACTTACAGTTAACCTTCTTTATATTTTTGGCATTACATATATTTTTTGTTTTGATTTTTGATATCTATTTATTGATATTTGTATACTCGCAGCTTTATTGATATATTATATTTGTAGTCTTTCCTACTTTGTACTGCAACTGCTGCTCAACAATTTCCATTCTGATTAATAATGGTCTATCTTATTTTATTCATATGTTTTTGTTGTCTTTGCACATCTTTTGGTTTTCTGTGTTTCTCTGTGTGTGTGTGTGTGTGTGTGTGTGTGTGTGTGTGTGTGTGTTCTGCAGTGATTGATGCATTCTTTTGAATTCAATGCATTTCCAATGCAAGAGTCTTATTCCACTCCTGCACACATTCACACCTCTTCAGCTGAAGTGCTTTAGATTGAAGATAGAGCTTGGAGTGGATAGGAGGGAGGGGGAGGGGGGGGGTATACAGTATATGTGATTTAACAGCTCTCCCTTTGTTTTGAACTGAACTGGCTTTTCATGAAATGTTTTATGCAAGTATCTGTCAAGTATAACACTTGAAATGATAAAGGCGCATGCAGATGACAAGGTAGTACACGATGTAAACCATACTTAGGTGTTTCATCTATGTTTGCTTTTAAATTGATTTGCCCACAAACTCAATGAAATATGTCAATGTTGTATAAGGGAGGTCTTGCTACAAAATATTTGTGGAGTTCATCACAGACAATAGACACTCTACTAAAATTATAATTCTTGATTTATTATTTTGTCATTATTTTCAGGATAATTTAGGCTACTCAGAAATGTCATCACTTGGCATGTCAGTGGTACTGTAGGCTACTTATTTAACTTTTACGCAGTTTGATTTAGTTCTGTATGCAGATTTATGGTTATGGTTTCTTTTCACAATGGACATTAGGAAGAGTGAGGTGCGCTGAGCCAAGTAGTCTGTGCATTTTGATTGTGACAATGGGAAAGAGGGGTACAATTTGTGCTACAAACTGTGTCCAATGTTCATTTAGTCACTACACTGAAACAGGTCCAGGATCCTTTATTGAGGCAGTGGCTTTACTTCACCTGTGGGACCAGAGGAACTGCACTGAAAGGGGAGGAATCAAACACTAACTAACCTGATATAAATACATATAATTCAATTCACTACAATTTTTTTTTACAGTGTCAAACCATAAAAGAAGTTGTCTCATATCTTTACAGATAGAGTAGGTCTAGACTAGAGCACTGCGTGGGACTGTTTTCTTAATCCCGCTCCTGAATAAAAAAATAGCTTTATAGCATTTGGTGCGACAGCGGCAAGGAAAAACTTCCTTTTAACAGGCAGAAAACTCGGGCAGAATAGAATCAAATTATTCAATATGTTTCTTTAGTGAAGAAATATAGTGGTGCACAGCTGGTTTTAGGTTTGTCTAATAATGTTTGCACACAGATTATCTAATTTTACATCATCAGGTGCCCTGTTAGTCTCTGGCAGCTCTCACACACATTGTTCCATCAATTCCATTTCTCAAGTTAATTCTGTTAATAAAGAAGGCATATCTACTGTCCTTTGATAAGTAAAGAAAAAAAAACGATGCAAGGTACATATTAAAACAGGTTGCAAATATTGTATATACACATAAATAATAAACAAGTACACACATGCCATCCTTGCGTGTTACAGTGTTTCCGTGTTCAGCATAGTCGACGAACGTCACGTTGACTCCAATCAGAGGTGTCCCGTCCGCTGTCAACACCTGACCTCGAATTATCGACACCAAGCTGGAGAGAGAGAGAGACAGAGAGAGAGAGAGGGAGGGAGGGAGATAGAGAGAGAGAGAGAGAGAGAGAGAGAGAGAGAGAGAGAGAGAGACAGAGAGAGAGAGAGAGAGAGAGAGAGAGAGAGAGAGATATATGGTAGACAGAGGTGAGGCACGGGATGGCACCCCCCTGAAATTTGGCTGACTGTTCTGCCAATCTTCCCAGCCTTTGTCACATGACCAATTAATGTTTCCATGATAACTATCCAAAATAGGTATTGTATTCGCATAGACAATTTGTTTAAAATGAAAAAAGTGAAACTAATAATGAATGTGGTGTTTTATTTAGCATTGTATTGTTCTATCATATCCAATATTTCCTGTATTTCTAAGCAGTTTTTTTTTATGCTGTATTCTGATACAATGTGTACAATCCTTTTGTGTCTTATAATTTAAGTGCTTTTGTTTAATTCTTTTGTATGTTGTTCTAAATTAAATGAATTGGTAAAACTGCACTGTGCATCATTTACAATAGAAGCTACCTTATATTTACTGTAATTAATTGAGAAAAGTGAGCCATCATGGACACAAAATACCCCCTATCTTTGACCTGAGTCCCTGTGGTTGGGCAAAACAAGTGCTGGAAAACTGTCTTGGGCCAGACATACAATAATACCCTCACACCCTTCCACACAGAGAGACCCTGGTGCCTTTCTTATCATCACAGTGCAGTGAGACATCACTTGAAACAACAACTGTGGTAGTAACTGCTGAGCTGTGGGAGCGGGGGAGCACTGTAGTGGGACACTGATGTTACTAGGGCACTCACAGCATGCCTGCACATCCTCGCCACACTACATTGCAGTTTTACACCAGTGCTTTCAGGAGCCACATTCAAGTGAACTTGATGATGTTGTCCATTGGAATTACTCTGTTCTTCTACTTCTTATTATTATGTAATCTTATGTAGCCTAATCTCCAATGTTTAGAAATAAAGCAACAAAAAATACAGTCCTGGCATTTACCAGCCACTGATAAACTGTCAGCTACAGCTGTCATGACGGCAGTTATACTAGCAGTGATAACGTAACTCAGACTACAGTTAGCTCTTGTCCCAAACCATCAGCAGGCAGCAAGGGTTAAAAACACAGAAGCCCCCCTCACACAACTAACAATTTCCATTTGTTGCAATAAATGGTTAAATCTATGACGAGAGTGTTCCTGACTGAAATATATGTAACGGAAGTATGTATGAAAACCCTGTTGTTTACCATTCAAATATACCGGACTTTTCATAGCTTCTACGCCAGATGGGTTACATGACTGCAGCGTAAACAGGCAGATTTACTTATGCAAAACTATGCCAATACAGGATTTACAGGGATATACAAGTAGTATTAATCAGCATCACAGAAAGAAATATTTTTTTTTGAGCTGTCTTACATTAAAACAGGTGCTTCTTCCTGCAGTTTCAGTGCAAAACCATCCACCGGCTTATGTTCTGACCAGATCGCTAGGGCTATAATCTAATTAGGAACTCTGAGCTAACAGAAATGAATCCTTTAGGAAAAATATTTCCGATTTCTTTTTCGATTCACGCAGTTTTTATGGCACAAAAGGAACTTTGATCTTTTCATAAGCTGTCAGTCATTCCAGTTTGTTTTCTACACATGTGTGCACATCGTACTGATTATGGCGCTCAAAATGCCGTCTATATGTGCACTCTCTTTGAAAGTTGTGCATGCAAAGTTGTGCTTTGGCATGTGTGCATACACTTGCCGCTGTGGTATGTTTGTCTCCCTGTACAAGTTTGTGTGTTTAAGTTTGTCACCGTTAGCACACCGAAGGAAATTAAGGAAAAAAAACATAATTTCTTCATCTTCTCAAGTGTAAACGTCCCATTTTAAACACCCTTTAACCACACACACAGACACACACACACACACACACAGATAGACAGACACACACACAGACACACACACACACACACACACACACACACACACACACACACACACACACACACACACACACACACATAAAACATTTTTATTATAAGGTTGCAGGCCCATTCCATTATGGAAATACAGGACATTTTTATTACAGGGTTGTGGCCCTCTGCTCTTATGAAACATTCAGGCTAGCATAAAGAATGTGACAAAAGAAAAATGGTTGAACAGAATTGCTGTCATGTTTCTTCCCTGTCAGTTGCTCTGCCTTTCACTCTCTGTATTTTACAGACTACCCCCCTTTCTTTTTCTCTCATAATGTTTAATGAATGTTTTGTCTGAGGCAGATGTGGGCAGAAATGACTTTTGGCAAGCAAAAAAAGGGAAGACCTGTTGTGATCTCTGTCTCACTCTAACATTTCTGTTCTATTCATCTGGACAGAAAGCAGAGCCAACATGCAACCATCATATTACTGTAGATAAAGTAGGGTGTGCTATAACCTGCAGGTAGAAGAATTATGAGTCAAACAATCAGCGCTGTAGAAAGTAAGAAATAGAAAAGACACTAATTATGCATGATTTCACTTTGATGAAAAACAACAGTGTTGTGGAAGTAATTTTAACCCTGCTTTAAAGGAACACGCCGACTTATTGGGACTTTAGCTTATTTACAGTGACCCCCAGAGTTAGATAAGTCCCTACATACATGTCTGACGGCTCCACCGGTAGCTTAGCCTATAGCACGAATCCTGAAGGTAATCGGTTCCAACTAGCATACTGCTCCGAATAATTGACAAAATAACGCCAACATGTTCCTATTTACACGTTGTGATTTGTATAGTCACAGCGTGTACAAATAACAAGGTCACGTTAACATACAGGACTTTGAAGCAAGAAGGCGGAGTTTGCTTCCCGGGGAAAACAGAATACTTTTGCCCAGGAAATGCATGTTCCTTGGGAGTGTTTTAATACAAACCACTATCTTTTCCTAAACTCAACTAGACGTTTTGGTGCCTAAACTTAACTTTTGTCGCCGCATAACGTTTACCTTTTCTTGCCTAAACTTAACTGTTCCGCCGAAACGACCAGCAGCTCGCGGTGTTCTGTACCCGGCTCACAGTCACCTATTCAGGGGTAAGTGATCCACCAACTACCGCTGACCTGATGGAGCACCATGCAGAGCACTGCGTGTTGCACAAACTCATACTAAGAATAAAAATAATATACATAATCAAATATTAAGTATGTCTTCTTTTTGTAGTATCATTACTAATGGTTAGGATTACATTTCACTCACCATCTTATTCAGTCACTGAAATTGTACTAATACCAACCGTTTAACCCAGTTATCAAAACCAAACTATTTGAATATGAAAGCAAACGAGAACACATCTAAAATGTCCAGAGTCGTCCACTGCAATTAAAAACTGTGCGCAGGAAGTAGCTCTGCAAAATTGACTACATACACGTACATGTACGTGGTTTGAAATGCATGGTTTAAACTGTGTATTTGTTAACAACCTGTCTGGCCTGTCTGTTGCCTGCTGATGTTACTGAATGCCCAGAATTCAGCGAGGGAAAAACACAAACAGAGACAGGATTACCTTTTATTGAATGGACTGTCTCCAGTGATGACGTGAGTGGATTCAGGACCAAGTAGGAAGTGAATGCGCTGGTAGAAAGACCTGGCAGCCTAAGGAAAATAAAAAAAAGGAAGTCAATACAGAGACAGATGCTGCTTCCTGTTACCTCCCGCTGGTATCTTGTGCTACACTGAAAAGTGATGTGGATTTGTGTACCAGGAAATGACAGTTCTTATTTTGAATGAATTTCTGATTGGAGCTCCTTACCTGCTGGGGAGCCAATAAGGACGGAGACTGGCTGAGCACCTCCACCGGGTCAGGTGACCCTTTGCAGTATAACTGGTTCTGACAGGAGGGCTGCAGACAGCAGTCTGGATCCATACAGTCAGACAAGCCATCTGAAACACACACACAAAACACACACATACACACACACACACACACACACACACACACACACACACACACACACACACACACACACACACACACACACACACACACACAAACACGCACCGTTATTATATTCAGAAACCTGAAAAGGATGCATTGGGACCTGAAATGGAAGGTCGACTGATGCAAGGATGGGGAGGCAACTGAGGGATTACATAAAAAGCAATGAAGGTTGATGAAGGGATTAAGAATAACTAACAATGCACGCATAAGGCAAGGGCAGAGGAACCAAGCAGAATTAAGGATGAAGGGATAAAAAAGAGATAAAGATGGAAGATAATGCATGGAGAGTATGGTCACATACACCATCGAGATTTAAAGGAACACGCCGACTTATTGGGACTTTAGCTTATTCACCGTAACTCCCAGAGTTAGATAAGTCCATACATACCCTTCTCATCTCCGTGCGTGCTGTAACGCAGTCTGACGCCCCCAGCATTAGCTTAGCCTAGCACAGATCCTGAAGGTAATCGGTTCCAACTAGCCGACTGTTCCCAATAAGTGACAAAATAACGCAAACATGTTCCTATTTACATGTTGTGATTTGTATAGTCACAGCGTGTTCCTTTAAGGGAATAAGAGCATAGAGGACAAGAGGGATACTGTGTTGTCCAAATAAGATCTGTCAAACATGGATGGGCTTCTGAGGTAGAAAGGAATAAATGAAGTCAGAGATGGAGAGAATGTAATGAAAAGAAGAAAAAAAAAAAAAAGAGTGGAAAGTGGACAAGGATGGATTGACTTGTAGCAGTATCAAAGAGAAAAAGAACAAGAAGACTGTTCCCTTGTACTCTGGATTTTCCGATGAGGGGAAAAAAGAAGGAATGGATGAATGAAGAAAAGATGGAGCAATGTAGTAGAATTAGAACGTGAGCAGTGTGTGTTTATAAGGCGCTGCCAAGAAAAATAAAGTCAGAGGGAAGGAAGAAGGACTGAGGGCTGCAATGATGAGAAGCAGGGATTGAATGATGGGAGAAGAGAGATTAGGAAAGGAGGGATACGTAAAGGACAGGGACCAAGAGAGCGGAGGAGCGGAGCAGGGAGACAGATGGAGAGACGGAAGGATGGAAGGAGGTATGTGAGGTAATAAAATATGGGCTGCCATTTGTCTCTGTTAGTTTATAAAAGCCAGTTGTACATCTGGCGAACAGGCACCAGGGACTGCCATTACACACACACACACACACACACACACACACACACACACACACACACACACACACACACACACAGACTTTCCTTCTCATCTTCTTTTCCTCTCCAGCGGTTGTACAGTTCAGAAAGGGAGGTTCGGGGTGAGCTGATTATCTTACTACTGTGTTTGTTTTGCGAGTTGTGTTTTGCTTTGGTGGTGAAGAGGTTGTACCAGGATGAAATGTTTAAGGTGAACAATGAGTGAACAGTGAACTGGAGTTAAAATATCCTTGCTGACATGAAAAGTCCTAAGATCCTTAGCAGGTGGAGGCGCTGTTCTGTGCAAAGGACAGGCAGGTGTCAATCTCGCTTCCCAGGTATTTAAAGGACTCAACCTGGTCCACCAGCTAACCCTGAGAGGATACTGAGAGGTTAGATGAGATGGGAAGGTCTTTTGACTCTGCTCCCACATCGCAGCTCCTTTTTTAACACTGGGTCTGTGTTTGAAAAATAAAGCCTCAAAAGGATTTCCATGTGACGTACCTTTTCATCTAAGATAAGCTGATGTCTGCTGATATAGCTAGGCGCTTTAGGTAGGTACTCTCTTGCTTGCTATAACATCTAACATAGGCTAGATACTTACGTAAGCTAATGTCTACATTCCTCTTTTGTTGTCTTACTTTGAGTCAAGTGAGAATGGGGGTTGGGATGATTGAATTTGTATTAGTGCTGTCAAACGATTAAAATATTTAATCGTGATTAATCGCATTAATGTCATAGTTAACTCGCAAGTAATCGCACATTTTTATCTATTCTAAATGTCCCTTGATTTCTTTTTGTGCCATTATTTTTTCTCATTTTAATGCTCTTATCAACATGAAAAAGGCCTACATGCAGTAGCCATCCACTTAGCTATGGCTGCAGTAAGTTTGTTCTTAGTTGTGGTATCCATGTGCTTCTGTCTGAAGCATAGACTGTTAATATTAATATACAGTCTATGGTCTGAAGTCATCCATTGTCGCCTGGCTTTGACGAGGGGGCAGAGAATTGGCATCAGCTGTGTGCTTGGCCATCAAGTGGTATTTCAGACTGGACGTGCTGCGATGATAGCTCAGTTCACAACGACAAAACACACAGATCACTTTGGTCTTGTCAATGGAACCATTTGGCAACTTTTTAAAAGTAAACTTTCCATTCAGAATCTTATTGGCATCCATTTCGGTGTCTCGCGCTCGCCATCCACTCAAAACGTGACGTTAGCCTACTACTCTTTGGCCGGCTCGCAAGCCCAAACAAGTGTGTGCGGCGTGCCTGTTGTTTTGTTTCCGGTCTAGCTAGATCCGGTGTGGTGTTGTAGTTTTTCTAATGTCACTAGTTGTTGCAACAGCATGTGAAAAAAAACTTTTTTGTTTGCTAGGCCAAAAAGAATGTTAATCTCGCGATATAAAAATTGACGCCGTTAGTTCACTGCATATCTGCAGGGGGGTGGATACAATCATGGTATAGGGTTTCAAATACTGCATGCCATAACAAGATAACATTGCATGTTTCAAACAGCACACATGGATTCATAACTCAAATATCTACATTATGTGATTTTTTTTTAAATTATTTTAAATGCAAATGACTTCCTACAGCATGGCATGGGTTTGAAGACTGAACTCGTTCCTAAATACCCCGACTTGCTAACTGATAACGTTGCTGATTTTGCCACATTTTACCTCATTTTTACCCTATATTTGTCCATCCATCAAAAAAATAAAACATGTCATCTATTTAACCATGCATCTGCACACTCGTACAGTGTATGTACACAAATATACCTCCTTCATTGTCCTTGCCATCGGTACAGAGTGTTTCCATGGCTACGTGACACCCGGCCCCTCTCCATCCTGATTGGCAGATGCAGTGCCAGCCGCTGGCCTCCAGAGTGCATCGTCCGTTGTTGTTGCAGAGACCTGGACAACCCTCTGGGCACAGGGGACAAACACACAGTTAGAAAAGTTAGAGCAGTGAGGTAGTGGGCTGGGGACACGGCTCGCCATCAGGGTGGGAACTATAGGCTTCAACCAATATACATTTTTGAAGGAAGGTGATGATAATTTTGTACTGGAGCTCTGAAAGACGATAATAAATGCAAAATAGTTTCCCTTCTCAGCTCGGAGAAGCCTCTGAAACAGCACTGAGACCATCATGGGACAATGAAGAAGCAGCCCGTCTTAAGGCAGGAGGCAGGGATTAGTACAGGTTTTATACACTGCTGAGTGAAATCCTCCTACACCCCTGAAGGTATTTCTCTATCTTTGGTAGGGTGAAATTTGTTTTTCTGCCCCAGTTTAAAGGTATGGATGCTGTTTCAGAAGCTTTACTCACCTCACAAGACTTCTCAAGGAAATACTCATTACTTGAGTTTTTTTTAATTATTTTAATTTACACGTTAGTACAAAATGCTAGCTTCAGTCCAAAATACCTTAAAAAAGACTTCAAAGACCCATATTGGTTAAATCCTGATGTGTATAAAGGCATTTGGCCCTGTGTGATCAACCTTTCTCCAGCAAATGGACTGACAGACTGAAAGACAGATTGATAGACAAATAAGACAGATCAATACATTAACCCACATGTGAGAGACACAGACTGACAGACAGACAAACAGTCAGCATTGAAATGCACTGACGTTGTAGTTTCACATGAACCACTAAGATTGTCTACAGCCAAAATGGCTACTGTGTGTTCCACGGCTTCAATCAGAAATTAATTCAAAGTAAAAGTTTTTTTTTCATCTGTAAACAAAGAAAGAAGATGTTATTGTTACATAAAATGATGATGGAAAACAGGCATACAAAAAAAAACAAATAAAAAAAAAAAAAAATCTAAGTTGAAAGCATAATCCTAAAATTTTAGTTTATCTGTTCAAAGTGAAGTCTAACCAAATCTGAGGGAAAAATGTTAACACCCGGCAAGCTGACAACGACTGTTCTTTGAAAGGAAGTTCTTTTGCTTTAGAAATAGGGATTCCTTTGAAAAACAAAATCACAGGTTAAAATCCATGTGAAAACACAACAGGTAGACAGATACACAGCGCACAAAGTATAGGGAGGGCAGGGTGGTTTGGACTGCATGCCTCCAAATGCTATACTTTATGCCTCTGTTTGACATTCCTCCATCACAGAAAAGACAGTGAGGCTGGCAACCAGATTGATAAACGGTGAGTGCCCGGAACCAAGCAAAGCCCAGCTGGAGAGACAGAAAAAGGGATGGAGGTAAAGATGAAGGGTGAGGTGGTGAGAAGGGGGGAAAGTTGAAGAAAATAGAGAGAGAGAGAAAGGAAAGTGAAGGTACATAGACGGAAGACAGAGGAACAGCAGCTGGCTAAATTCACACATACATATACATATATATATATATATATATATCAGGCTTGTGGATGCAAGACAAAACAGGAGTCACACATCTTGGGTTTGCGTCTGCGTGTGTGTGTGTGTGTGTGTGTGTGTGTGTGTGTGTGTGCGAGCATTTCCATTTTTGTGAGTATGTGCTTGCGTGCATCTTCATCTGTATAGGCTTTGTGTTTTGTGTGTGGAAATCAGAGACAGGGACAATAAAGATGTGACAGAAAAACAAACACGGCTAATAACAGACTGCCGAAATAACAACAGAAGTATAACAATAACACAACACAAAAAAGGCATACGCCGAGCGTTTAGGAAGACTGACGTGAAAAAAAAAGAATAAAAAAAAGAGAGGAAAAGGCAGGAAAAATAAAATGAAATGGAATGAATCAGAATCAAAAGAAAATGTAAGTTAACAAAGCAGAGTGTGAAGTGGTTGTATTTTGGGACAGTAAGGCCTTTATTAAGTCTTTGGCATGAATTACCTTTATATCCTGAGAATAGGAGAGGGCACGAGGGAGAGAGGGAGGAAAATTAGGGAAAAAAAGTAAATCGAAACAAAAACAGCACTGCCAAATATACTCTCTGTGATGGACAGATGTAAATGGGAGCCAAAGGAAGAGGAGGAGGGGAAGAAAGAGCTGGGATCACGGGACTGCAATAACATAGAGGGAGACACAGCAGTAGAACCTCAACTGTTCATTCAAATCTGTCTTCGTTCACATTTAAATCACACAGGACGGAAGAAGGATCAGAGTCAGCTGATCAACAATTACAAAAAAAGTTGCACAGTTGACATTTTTTCTCAAAACAACAACTTTAAGTAAATACGAAACAACAGAAGTTGGAGAAAAGTTGAAAATTGTTATACTGATATACTGTATAATATATTCTGTATGATATACTGATATACTGTATAATATATTCTGTATGATATACTAAATGTAGCACACTTAGAAGAAGTTAGTAGAGGAAAGTTGAAGCAGCACGGCTCATGTCCTGAGCTGCAGTTCCTCTAATGACCACTAGATGCTGACAAGAAAAGTGTTTAACCGTAGTTTTAATAATAATAATAATAATTTATTACAATGTTTTCACTCTGTTGTTAGAATACACATTACACACCTGAAATACACACACTCAGTACCTATACATGCACTAATGGAGAGATGTCAGAGTGAGGGGGCTGCAGCTGTTGATGGACAGGCACCCCGCGCAGTTGGGGGTTCGGTGCCTTGCTCAAGAGCACCTTGGCAGTGCCCAGAAGGTGAACTGGCACCTCTCCAGCTACCAATCCGTCACCATACTTTGGTCCGTATGGGGACCTGAACTAGCAACCCTCTGGTTCCCAACTCAATTCCCTACAGACTGAGCTACTGCCACCTCAACGGCCTAGGAATGAACTAGCATTAAAGCGCAAAAGGCATTATTGAGTTGCATTATGGGAAGCGTAGGATCTAGCATTTTTGGAACTTGACCCAAATTAGAAGTCATGTTAAAAGTCAGGATCGGGGCAGCTACCATTGATGACACAGGGGTTTAGCAACATGGGGGGGTGTTAACCATAGACTGTAGATAAAGACTCCACTTCCTCCCTCTGTACAAAAGTGAAGCCAAAATATCCCGGATACCGGCGCTGCCATCTTGTTATTTTTGGAGCCAGGGTCTGTGCAGAAGTGATCGGCCAGTGGAGCCGCGGTATCAAAGTCCCGCCCATACACCCGCTCGACAAATCGTGAGTCACTCACAGCTGTCAATCATGATGTTTCACCCTGTTTTTATAGCTTCCAATAACCAATAAAACCCCAGCTTATCTGAAAAAATGAACACCTGAACAAACAGATCAGAACTACTTAAAATGGCATGAAAATATAATTTGACGTGTACTTTGATTTTTTTATTTTGGTCCATGTCCCATCCACTAACATTGAGGGGGCGGGGTTTATGACCCATACTGCAGCCAGCCACCAGGGGGCCATCCAGATGTTGTGGCTTCACTAAGACAGTGTATGCATCCGCCCCTGGTTTTTACATTCTACAACATAAAACACTTGGTCTTTATTTTATAGGCTGGTTCCAGAATGTTTTAGACTTACCGTAATATATTTAAATTGGATTATTTTTGGCCACAAATGTTCCCTGACTTTAACCAAGTGTTTTAGTTGCCTAACCTTAATTACAGTTTTCTCCGCCACACCAATACAAATCTCAACCATCCGGTATAGCCATGTGCAGAAATTTGAGAAATAAATCATTTTAAAACATTGGCATTGAACATAATGCTGGCTTTTGTAGACTCATCCAATATCAATGATTTGTCTGGCGATACAGTGCTTATATTGGGTGGGGGTCATTTGGACTCATGATGTCAGTGTTTCTAAAATTCTGGCTACTGGCCCTAGTCACCTGGCCCTAGTGGATTTCTGAGGACTGTGGTTAACTGCTCCTCAGATCTCTGCAGGGTCAATCCAGACAGCTAGCTAGACTATCTGTCCAATCTCTCGCACAACTATTTTGCAGTATTTTGTATTTTGCATTTTGCTCTGTGAGTTTTTGCCCATGACGATTCTGATTGATTTACAGAAATGCCATTAAATCAGAGCACGTTTTCCTCCCATCCCCGAATGCTATGTGGAATAGCCAGACCCTCCTTCAGTGCGCTTTGGAGGAGGGTCTGGCAAAGCGAGACTACCCTTATGTAAAACAATACTATATCATAGCATTACTGCTTGTTTGGGGACATGTTTAACTGACGCTAGATCAGTCAGTTTATCACACTCAGGTTGCTGCTTGGAAGTCTAGCCTCACTAACCCCACTTTCCAAAAAACTGTTTCCTTGCCTTCACAGCTGACAGCTAGGCCTGTAACAATTATAACATAATTGTCTAACTGTCAATTTTTTCCCCCCACAGTTTCTTTGTTTAACCGCAATTAATTGCTAACATTAGCTAAGGTCTTAAGGGGTACGACTGGTAATTGTTGATTTTGTTTAGCTATGCTAAATTGTAATTATAGCAGTGATTATTGGTCAGACTATATATTTTCATTATTATTTCAATTGTGAGTTGTTGGCACTTGACCCTACACATACTCATAGCAAGAGGAATGGGGGCAATCACAGTTAGAAAATATGTTTTATGATAATAAAGAGGAGTTGTTAACTTCATAGGCTGTGTATTTATGTTATCACATTATCTGGGTCACATGACAGTGTATAACCAAAAAATGTACCCTGGAATTCACTCAAAACTGAATGTGTTTAAAAAAGTAATAAATAAATAAATACAAAAAATTAAATTTGACTGAAAGAGACAATTATATTGTTACTCACAATTATTTCTTTGACAAGTAGTTTGGAATTGTCATCAGCTCTACTGACAGCAATTCAGAAATCTCATACAATTCATGAACAGGATGCAATAAGGAAAGTCAATTAAGAAGTAGTCCTTTTAGCAATTACAGCCACACATAACCTTGACCAACCAATATGACTGCAACTCTATTCAGTACCTGATTGTAAAGGACGGCCATGTTATAATCCAAAATGTTTTTCTTTTCATTGCCCCATACTGCATTGACTCTGAGCTCCTTATCTAGAATATTCCCATGTTGCACACAAAAGGCTTAAACCCAGCTGAATTGATTTACTGCTATCACAGTGCAACGGCCATTTGCTTTGCAATTGTGTAAATACTTGCAATTACACAAATGTTCTGTATGAAATAAGGTATGACTGACATATTTGGCACAAAAGCCGACTTTGCGACAGGGGGACAGGAGATGTAACAGCTTACAGGAAAACTAAGCCTAAAGCAGAGCCAGGATTTCATGGTCTACATCAGAAACTTTCAATATTATATTTGCCTGTGCCTGTACTGAGCTTGTCTTCTAAAAGCATATATTTGTACTGACTATCCCAAGACACAACAAATGTCAAATATACAATGTCAAACATAGGGTATCTACTAGGGAATAAGTGGAACAATAACAGCTCAGTATGTTTTTGGAAGACTATTTCTTTCTTTTCAATGTTTTGTTTTTGTTGCTACCAGTTCTGTTTCATGCTTAATTTTCCCTTTTTTTGTGATCCAGCTTCAACATACCAGAAACTGGATCACTTCCCTGTCTATTGTTGACTGCAGTAACAAGCTGCAGAGAAACCTTAAAAAAACAAGTCATCAATATCAAGCCAATTCATAATACAATGGTAAAAAGCCAGGAATCTAATGTTGGAGGTCAACATAACTCATTCATTTAGGGACTTCCTCCAATTTTGAATTTCTGAGCTATTTCTTTGTAACTTTTGATGAAAAATAACAACTGCAAATATGGTCAGGGTTTTTTTTCAAGAAATTTAGGAGGCTGAAGTAGACATTTGAGTCAATGACAAATACACAGTGTTAACCCTCTGAGGACAAAAGACGCACCGGCGAGTCCAAGAGATGTTTGACAACACTCTGCTCTACTCTACTCAAAAAGCGATATTACAAAATGTCATTTTAGACATTTATTTACAATTGCATTCACATATTAAGCTACTTTTGTGAACCCAAGATTTTGTAAACTCATTTCAAGCACCGAAACAATTGAGAGTAGGTATGTTTTCACAAGAGATTTGATAAATATTTCCGCTTTAGGGCCAAATTATCCCTTTATGCATTGCTCTGGAACAATTTTGGGCCTCACTACACAGAAAGCTGAGTTTGTTCTGCACATTTTGATAGGAAACACATGGGGATCAGCTGATATGCAAACACCCTTAAAAGGAGAATTCAAGAAGATGTCTAAAAATGCCCGTAGACCTCAGAGGGTTTATTAAATGTTATTGTATCAGGATCAACCCCTAGAGACATATCTTCTCATTTTCAATGGTGTCCTGGCGTTCATTAACTAAAAACAAGATGTAAGGTAAAAAAAAAAAAAAACTCTCCAGGTTTTAATTCTATCTCATAAGAAAGTATGTGTGCATCCCAATAGGTAATAAGCCATTGTGCATTTGGGTAAGGACAATCCTGAAACGTAAGCCATCCTAAAACAGTAATAGTACATGTTATCAGAGCTGGCAAAACGATAGAGGGGATGAGAGAAAAAAACAAACAAAAACAGAACATATTCAAGGCATCCAAAATATAAAAATAAGGTCGGAATAAATATGTAAATAAAATAACCGCTGAAGCAGCCACAGCTTCACATGGAGAGAAAGGCAAAGGAAGAAGGGATGATGACAAAAAGCAAGTGATGAGGAGGAGAAGAGAAAAGAGCACAATACCTTTTACTCTAATGTCCGGATTGTGAGCTTTAAGAAGGAAAGGGGGAAAAAAAGAAAGGAAGCAGATAGATAGAAAGAGAGCATTTAGTCCAGAAAAACAGGCAGTAGAATAGTAACAAAACCCCCCCAGTGTCGCCATCAGTGAAAGGAGACACCAGAGAGAGGTAGACATTCAATTAGACACAGACAGAGAAAGGGAGAGAAAGACGCTGTTATTCTTCATCATATTCATCTAAGACACCTCATTAATGCTAGTGATTTTTTTTTAGGGTCCAAAATAAGTTGACTAGTGTACAGTACATATTTTGTTACTGTTATTTTCTTGTCAAACACTGGCTTTAGGAAAAATCATAGGACTCTACTTAAGATATTTCCATGCTGAAAATACAAAAACAGTCAATTAATGAACATGGAAACAGTTGCAGTGAGGTCACAGTTTCCAGCAGACTTCAACATAAAATGTAAATGTGATGGTTAGTGAATAGAGGACAGGAGCAGGAAGGAGCGAGGCTGTATCGGCTCCCCAGCCATACAATCCGTCTAAACACTCAGGCCTATGCACTCTAAATGGATTTCCCCTCATCTATCTGTTGTTATGCTCTCAACGTCCTTTCCCACGTGTCAGTATGTGTGTGTGTATGTGTGTGTGTGTGTGTGTGTGTGTGTGTGTGTGTGTGAGTGACGATAACTAAAGCCAATTTGCAACTCTTTCCCAGCAATACTGTAGCTGTCTGTCTGTCTTTTTTTTTTTTTTGCTTTCAGTGGTGAGCTGAAGAAGCAACAAAGGCCCCACTTCTCATCTGTTTCCCCGTTCAACTATTACAAGAAGATGGGATGTTTTTCAACTCGACATGGATACTCACTTAAAAACACAATCCAATTGTCAGTAGGTACTGTAGATACCAAGCAAAATAAGGAAAGAAAGGGTTCTTTTCACCAACACTGAGCAACAGCTGTTTTTCAGTGGTTAGGTCAGTGTTTAACAGTTTTTGTTTTCGATTGCTAGACGACAGTGGGCCCAACTGGAGTAACGTGTGCAAAACTCTAACTCCAGTCTGCACAGCAGCAGTTCATGTGGACCTGTAGTTCGTTTTTCATCGCTTGAACACAGTTCTCAAAACTCTACACACGTATCCCATCACTTGAAAAGATATATATATATATATATATATATATATATATATATATATATATATATATATTGATCTTTTCAAGTGCACTATCGTAGTTCCAGTTTCATTGAACGAACACGATTAACCAATCACTGAAGAAGGGCAACACCTACCCACCAACTGTCCAGTTTTTCTAGGTTTCTTAAAGGCTGTGTATTAGTGTGCTAATTTTTTTATTGTGTCCTACTAGAATCTGAAGTATAAGTAAGTCATGAAGTAATGCCAGATTAGAGTATAACTTTATCGTCTTGTTAGTGCAACCTGGCAACCCAAAAGTAAAAATGGTTTGGAAAATGCTTTCCTCTCAGTGTCTTTGCACAGAGCACATATATGCTCTTCCAGTTATCCTCATTTCACTCCGTTTTAGGAAACCAGTGACAAGGAAAAGTATAACGCTTGCATGTGGAAGTATACCATTTTTTTGTGAATACTGAGAAACATCTCAGTCTCAATTTCCCTTCTTACACTTTTTCCTGTAGTGTGTGTGTGTGTGTGTGTGTGTGTGTGTGTGTGTGTGTGTGTGTGTGTGTGGTGGGATCCCACTCACCGATATTACAGTGCTCCCCTGTCCATCCCTGGTCACACTCACACTTCCCCTCCTTACACACTCCGTTCTTGCTGCACAGTGGATGGCAGGCCTTCTGGTCACACACAGTTCCTGTCCAGCCCTCCTCGCATCGACACACCCCGCCATAACAGACGCCATGGCTGCCACAGACCACTTCGCACACCTCTGTTGGACAAAGAAGAAAAAAAAATATTACTACACATGCAAACACAGAAACACAACACTAGCTGTGATATCTTGTCTGCATTCATAGCTTCGTGGAACATGAATACTATATTAAAACCATTGTAAACAATACGGTAAATATGCATAATGTGAAAGATGTATCATGATATATGTGTGTGTGTTGTTGAGTGTGTTTGAATGTTTTTGACAGATCCCAAGAAAAGGTCAAGAACCAGTTTATTTCGTTAGTAAATCTGTGCGTGTGTTTTACATATAAAGCAATGGCACTTAATTGGATGTGTGTTGAATGGTTTTGACAAGACAATACTCACGTAACAGCCAAAGGCAACACACATATATAACACACACTCACACACACATATTCCTTTCCACTTGTCTTTGTTTTTTATGTCAAGCCATCTGTTACTGATCTGCATTCCTCCTCCAGCTTTTTCTATCCGACCTCTTTTTCTGCATCAATACTGTCACTTGTTTCTCTCTCCCTCTCTCTCTCTCTCTTTCTCTCTCTCTTCCTCTCCGGCACCAAAAATATAGATAACATTGCTCATTTATTCAAATCCATTAACAACTTATGTTTACATTTTGCTGACAGGTGACCTCTACTGGATGTGTAAATTATGGCTGCAAGGACAGAAATAACGTGACATTGTCATAGCACCGCAAAACCATTTAGGTCGGAGTTCGGAGGGGCTACATGGGTTGACAAAGCATTTGATTGTGTCAAGTGAGGCCGCTGTTTGTTTCCCATTTCCTACTGACAATAAACTGTCAATTCTGGTTTCCTTTAAGCATGACCACGATCTTTCCTTGACCTCAAACAAGTAGTTTTTGTGCCTAAACCTAACCAAACCATATCCATAGCAGTGGCAGATCAGAAAACAGCCAAATGAATTTCAGAAGGCACTGCCAAATGATGTTGTGCTGCTGATCAGTCATTTGGGAATGCAATGACAAACAGCCTATTTTATCATTTAGTTTTGCAGCACTTGTTGGTAAATGCAACCCTTTGGTTTGCCAAATACATTTAGGATGAAATGTAATTGCTGCCTAGGTTCGCTCCAGCAATGTTTTTACCAATTTATTCCTAAACTGAAGAGAAGTCGGGGGTGGATGGTTGAGTTTACATATCACAAAACTTAGACAGTGTGTCCAAGATGTTGTAAGAGGTAGACAAATAAAACTCTTTGGTTAAGGTTAGGGAAAGAAGTTGCTTTTGGTAAAATATTAAAAAAGTAAACATGTCCTGTCTAGGGTTGGGTATCGTTTGGGTTTTTTACGATAGCGGAGCTAAAACAATACTTTTAAAACGGTGCCAGGGCCTAAACGGTGCCTGAAACAATACTTTTAAAAATATTTTTTTTAAATATGTATGTCGGCGACATTTAAGAACAGCTTGTTTATTGCTAAGGCCATATGGTCAAATTAAATGATTTATTAAAAATGTAATAACAGTAACTTCTAACAATAACTTATTTCACCAGTAAATTGCTGGTAAACGACAAAAACAACCACTAGATGGAAAAAGGGTATTTTACAATAACTTTGAATGCACCACGAGGCTGGCGAGGCGAGTTTCAAGTGAACAGACCGTCTGTGTTGTTTTTCCGACAACGGCAGCTGCAGACTAGCCTACGTCTCGGTGTTGGAATCCTCTACAGTGAAATACAGTCACACCGTTTAAGCTGTCAGCATTTTCACCGTGTTTAATCCAGCTGCTAGGTAACGGTAGGCTAACGTTACCTGCTGCCAAGTGTATTATGTTAACTAGCGTCACATGCAGCGATGCTTCTGTTGCCTCTAACATCCATTTCGGAGCATCATAGGGCAGCACTGACATTTCAGTAGCACCGAAATGAGGCACCGAAATCCGCGTTACTATTCGGTCCGATAGATACCGGTTGTTAAGGCACCGGTGCCGTATAAGCACCGGGTTTCGGTACCCAACCCTAGTCCTGTCTCATTCTTAAAGTGACTTTAAAATGTTTCTGAAATGGTGTAATGTTCCATCTGATGATCATAAATGACCTGTAACAGGAAACGAGACTAACAGTGAAAAGAACGCTATTGTTATATAGTGTTTATTAATGACTCTGCTCGGATCTGATTTTTCCCGAGAAGTCACAGAATGATTTACGGCAGGTAGACGGCGCTACGGTAACACATTCTGACGGGTCACAGATTTCTTTGTAACACCTGAATAACCTGTGTTAGTGTATCCAGCCAGGTAAAAGGTAGCAGGAGATATCTTTCTAATGTTATTCTAAGTTATCTACTGTAGTTATGGCTGATACTGGGGCGGGGCCATCACAGAAAAGAAGGAAATTAAACGAGTCAATCTCTGTCGGGCTTTCAACAGATCTGGCAGAAAAATCGCAATTAGATTTTCTCCCCAAATCGTTCAGCCCTATAATCAACCAAGACCATATTTTTTTTCCTGCAACCTTAACCAAGTGTTTTGAGTTTCCCAGATATAATCATAATCATAATCATCAATCATTGCTTTAGCTGCCAGAAGCAGATATCAAAGGGAAAACTAAAAAAAGTTTGACAGTGAATGTTTTGCAGATGACATATTCAGTATGACTGTGTCCTATTGTAACTGTGTCCTATTGTAATTCAGGTGCCACTAAGTGTCCTACAAAGCATATTTGCTATTAGCAGCTGTATATGAGGAGACATGGTGAGAACACGTTATGGTGTTGTAAGAAACTCTTTTGATAATAAAGAGAAAGTTCCCTTTTTTAGTCAAAAAACTCACTGAAAGAGTTTAAAGTCAAAAACGGCGGCTGGGTCAGGTTTTCTAGTGTTCTAGTAGCTTACTTACTGATCTACAAAGACCTACATTTTTTTTATCTCTGCTACTTTTTCATATCGCTCAGATTGTAGCTCTTTGACTCCTTCCACTGTCAGGAGACAGCTCTCCTATTTGCAGCTACTGTAGTACAAAGAACAGCTGCAGGGTCATCTTGAGACCATACAACTTCTGTTTTAGTTTCTCTTCATTGGCTTCCGGTTAGTTTAAGAATTGATTTGTACATGTTCCTGATTTTACTGCTCTTAATGTGGTTTAGCCCCGAGGTTTGTCACTGACCTTGTTTCTCTTCACAAGTGTATGTGTGAAATCCTCAAGTACCGTTCTTCTGGTTATTTCAAAGTCCTGGCTAACTTCTAAAAGTGAATATGCTTTTGCCATGGAGGAAGCCAAGTTTTCGACGCTTGGTCAGTGGCTCTCAGCGTCAGATACGACGCAAAAACACCCTTCAGCGTTTGGATGGAACATAGCAGCTCGACCGCGGCGCTGTAAGATGACGTAGTATTAAGAGAGACAACGGTAGAGAGTAGTATGAAAGACCGAAATGCCGCGAAAGGAGGTAGGTTGAGGTGGTGGATGGGTCAAACAACACAGGACTTTCACCCAGGAGACCGTATTTATGTCCCGTTCTTTTCCCGCGTGACACAGAAATGGACATTTATATCCCCACCCACCATCTTTTCCTAAACCTAACTGTCCCGTTCTTGCGCCGCTTGTCAGTCAGTCTGTCCCGACCCAGAGCGCCAAAAGTGACATCAAGAGTCTAAAAGCTAAAAGGAGACTTTTAGCTTGAATGACGAACACCAAAGGCACATGACCAAGCGTCCGTATTTTCCACGATGGGAGAGTGAGAATGTGTTGGTTGGGGAGTAACTGGTAACAGTGTTACGTAATTTAATTACAAAATAAAGGTAACTGTTGTCCATTTCAGTTATTGGGGAAAACAATGTGTAATTAAATTACAGTTACCTATGAAAATGTTCATGATTACATTGGGGTTACATGTGAATATTTTCTGTAAAAAGCTAGGCTATACAGTATGTTGAATATTATTAATTTTGTTGCGTTGCATGTTTTACATGTGCACAATGTCTTCTTTTGCTTGAATTTGCACCGTCTGACACTTAAACCGCCTCTCAAGCTGTCTGAGAGTTGACAATCATGGCTACGGACAAAAACGCTTTCCAGTGCTGGAAATATAAAAAAATATTTCCTAAAAATCTGAGAAGGGTTCAAACATAACTTGCAAAGTTAATACACTTACTAAAATTGACTAACAGCGACACGGAGTACTAATGATCCGTACCTACACAGCAAATTATATTTAGACTATCGAAAGAAAAAACTGCAACACCACAGAATTAAAAAAAATAATTGCAGTGAGCATTAGAGGTAGCGTTGCATGGCTGTAGGAAGATTAAAATGATTTAAGACCTAAAACACAATACTTTTGCGAATTTTGATTTTGAAATGTTAGACTAAATGTGGAAACCCTGGTTAACACTGCCCAGGTTTAAAGATTTGAAAATGGTTATCAGTTGAAAATGTTCATTAGAAATTTAGAAAAGTAATCAAAAAGTAATTACATGTTATAAGTTACATTGCTTTGATAAAGTAATTGAAATAGGTACACTACTATTACATCTTAAATAGGGTAACTTGTAATCGATAACCTACATTTTCATAATTACATTTTCAAAGTAACCTTCCCAACTGGCTGTGAAACTAAGCCAAGCTAAGGCACTCTTACCCTCTGAGTTATGTTTACAGGTACAGGCTTTGCATAATTGAATGTCTTATTCACC
This sequence comes from Sander vitreus, assembly GCF_031162955.1. Classification (NCBI taxonomy): domain Eukaryota; kingdom Metazoa; phylum Chordata; class Actinopteri; order Perciformes; family Percidae; genus Sander; species Sander vitreus. Next base: position 35,981,163 of record NC_135856.1, read on the forward strand.
TTATGTCTTTTACAAGCTATGTATCTCGTCTTTGATGCCTGTTCCTAGGGGCTCACACCTTTAACACTGTTATCTTAATTACGTTCTGCTCTGTAATTGCTTTTTTTTGTTTTAATGTTATGATGATCCTGCTCTTCTTTATCCTCTCTTAATGATTCTGTAAAGCTTTATTTACTTTAAATCTTGGTGCGGTACATTTATAAATGCCGTAAAAAATGAAGTGTATTCTTTTTGTAGATTGTGTAAGAAGTGAGACAGGAAACAAATAGAAAGAAAAAAAGAAAAAAAAAACATCTACACACTAATGGTGTGTGTCCATTGTCAGCGTCATTTCCCCCACTTCCCATCCATTTCTATGGGAGCAGCCGTTCAATGCATTCTGGTAGCATCGCGGGGACTTTGGAGAAGCGGGGCGTCGAGTCGCCCTCTCCTCATTTGCATTAAGTTGAATCCAGCCAACTTTATGCAATTGAGGAGCGGCCGGCTCAAAAGCTGACAAAAATCGTTTAAACTGACCTTTGTCGAATCTGAACACAGATTCAGCAAATGCATTGCCTATTTCTTGCTTAAAATGTTTTCAGAAACAAGTTTCGGTGAACTATTTTCGTAAAATAAGAGACTGTGTTCGGAACGAGCCGCCATTATGGTCGGTTTTGAAACCCCGGAGCAGACAGCTTCACCTGAGGCGTTCGTCCAATCAGCTGCAGCCATCGCGGTTGTAGGAGGGTGTAGACTGTTTTCTTTGCTTGTCAGTGGTCAGTGAAGAGAAACACACATGTTTAAACCACAGGACTTTAAACGTGACACACACCTAAAGAGCAGTCGGGCCCGGTCCAGCTCTGGTCGCAGGTGCAGGTGCTGGTCTCTGCGTTGTAGGTGCCGTGGCCTGAACACTGGTCCGGACACATGGCCTTGGCAATCTCACAGCTGGCTCCGCCCCAGCCTGGCTGACAGTGGCACTCGCCATGAATACACACCCCATGGGCCGAACAACTGGGGTCAATGCAGTCCACTGGAGACAGAGAGATGAAGAGGGGGACTTAACAATAACCAAATAGTACATATCGTACATGTAGTGTGTACACACACTAGGGCTGAACGAGTAATTGTTTTCAAATCGATATCACGATTCAAAAGAATGCGATTAGCTAATCGTGAAGGCCGCGAATGTGAAATATTTAGTTGAATGTTTGGTCTAACATTTAAAAAATATATATATATTCCTCCTTCATTATTATATTCACTGTTTTTTTCATAAGATAATGCTGGAATAATGTTACATATCACAGATTGTGCTTTATTACTTTATTTAACATGATCGTAGAAGGTGCATATGTAGCAAAAAATAATAATCCAAAATCAAATTGTAATCGCAATATCGATTTTTCAATGTCGATTCCCCTAAATCTTTCAGCCCTAACACACACGCACACAGACAGACACACACACGCACGCGCAAACACACACACACACACACACACTTAAAAAGTTGATAATTTGTTCCTTATAGATTTCCTTGGTGTTTGGTGTTTTAAGCCCCCAACATCGTCTTCGAGGCAGCGCTGCCTGGAAGGCACTAGGATTAGGCAATGGTTAGGGTTAAGGTTAGGATTAGGTGCCTTGAAGTTAACGGTCGCAGTGCTGCCTTGAAGTCGACGTTGGGGGCTTAAAACACCATCGAGTGATTTCCTTGCACCCACAAATTACAAAACAGGTTCCATGTGAGTACGTCCATATATATATAATCAACTTAATATGCATGGCTTTTGTTAACTAAGGTTTTAATAAAGAATACAATTTGTTACAGGCATATTTCCAAATAACTAGATTCCAGCCTCCTCCACACGCAGGTTAACTCTTTCATTGCCGCTCTTGACAACAATTGCCTATGATATTTTTCACGGACATCCTACATGGCATCTTTGACATCATTTGCAGATTCAGCAGCCCTAATTTGCATGTGTGGGATTAACACACACACACACACACACACACACACACACACACACACACACACACACACGCTCTGTGGTTAAGGGGGAATTTTCTTTCTCTCTCTCTCTCTCCTATATACTCACTCACAAAGGATTAGTGTGATTGAGGATTGAACTAATCTGAAACTAATCTGGTTACTGTCCTCTGTGATATGTATCTGCATATTTGTGTGTATGTACTTGGATGATAAGAATGTGTGTACACGTATAGAGAGTGTTAACCTCTCTGTGTTGTCTGTGTGTGTGTGTGTGTGTGTGTGTGTGTGTGTGTGTGTGTGTCCAACCAGCGAATAGCAGATTAGTATTGATCAATTCAGATTAAATTAGTGTAGTGTACAGGTTTTAGCCAACTACCTGTCAGCAATCTGTGGTACACTGACCATGTATGTGTGTGTGTGTGTGTGTGTGTGTGTGTGTGTGTGTGTGTGTGTGTGTGTGTGTGAGAGAGAGAGATTAGAGTAAATTAATTTACTTTGTAGCAGTAGCACTGTTTTAACAATCTACCTGTCAACAGCTGAACTTTAGGGGTGATCTTTAAAAAAAGGAACAATCAAGCCCAAGCCAATGATAATGATAACATCTTCTAAAATACTCAATTAATAACTAAAACAGTTTAATTATCCATTCAACACTACATGACATCCACTAAGTGTCCTGTAATGTCCTCATTTGCAATAATATGGATTAAAAAGATGTAAACTTTGCAAGTAAAAGGATTATGAATTAGTATCCAATTACAACAAATTGCATGGATGTCTCTGTTTCAAAAGTAAATGTCATGGGTAGCAATAAATGTGAGTCAAATCAATTATTTACGTTGACATTTATTATGTAGGAAAATCCAGCATGTCAATGATGGAAAATGATGCAGAGCAGTGTCAAAATGTCAATAACATAATATGGAGCTAATGTACCTTTTTGTGTCTGTTCTTGCAGGAAATTAGTCTTACCTTCCTCACAATTATCGCCCTTATAACCAGTATTGCAGATGCAGGCACCCACAATGCAGATGCCGTGTCCTCCACAGTGGATGTCGATACACTGGTTGGCTGGTACGTCGCACTCAGTGCCTTTCCAGCCGCTGTAGCACTGGCAGCGGCCACGGGAGTACTGGCCATTACCACTGCACAGCACTGGGCAGGAAGCTGGACGAACACACGCAGCAAAATGGATCAGTTAGACATACTGAAGTCTTAAAATTTACCAAATGACTACGTCCATGTTTATGAATGATAAATGACTCTTTCTTCCAACCATGACAAGAATGTGTGTGTGTGTGTGTGTGTGTGTGTTCTTGTTTAACTATATTCGTGGGGTCCAAAAACTGGGAATACAGTATACTTGTGGGGTCTGGGCAGCTTTGTGGGGCCAAAATGCTGGACCCCACAACTTTAAAGGGCTGTTTGAGGGTTAAGACTTGGTTTTAGGATTAGGGTTATAATTAGGTTATGGTTAGGGTGAGGGTAAGGGTTAAGGTTAGGCATTTAGTTGTGATGGTTAAGGTTAGGGTAAGGGGCTAGGGAATGCGTTATGTCAATGACGGGTCCCCACAAAGATAGTGAAACGCACTATGTCTGTGTGTGTGTGTGTGTGTGTGTGTGTGTGTGTGTGTGTGTGTGTGTGTGTGTGTGTGTGTGTACCTCGAGAGCAGTCAGGCCCCAGAAATCCTGGGAAACAGTGGCATATTCCTGAGAGACAATCTCCGTTTCCATGACAATTCTGAGGACACTCCATAATCGACTCTGATTAAGAGAGAGAGAGAGAGAGAGAGAGAGAGAGAGAGAGAGGTGGTTTAAGGGTGTTAATTGGGTAGGCTGGCTATGCAACCTAGGTACATCTTAAGAAATAACACACACATACATGGACACAACACCGGTCCTCTGTGGTTGCCGTAGTTACAGCCAGTCAGTCCAATCAACACATTCTAACAGCCAATTTCCGTGCTGCCTTTCTTTTACTATCTTTCTCTTTCTATCACACACCATTGCTGGCTCTCTGCCGTACCTAACTGGTAATTTCATACACACACACACACACACACACACACACACACACACACACACACACACACACACACACACACACACACACACACACCTCGCAGGCAGATATTCCAACTGTTCCAATCTTTCCAGTTTTTAACAATAGCTTAATACTTCAAACTATGCCTTTCAATATACATACTAGTTAGTCGCCCTCTGATATAACATATGTTCCTCCTGACTAAGCTTATTTGATATATTTGCAGATTACTTGAACCAGTCCAAATGACATTATGTTTAGCACACACATTAATTGGGTGGGCCTTTAATTAGGTCCCTAAAAGCTAAAAGCTAAAGGACTCTCCCAAAAATGGGAGAATTCACCTGTCACCTACGAAAAATAGGTTCAACTGATTATACAGCTGTTATTAAATAATCAGTGCTCTTGACATTTTACAGCTTGGTTTGAAACGTCTGTCCAGCCATTTGGTGCTAAGTCATGGTTGAAAGAAATATAGCCTCTGCGATGTTGATAATTATAGACTCCTGTACCCACAATGGTATTATAAAAATATGTAGTTTTTATCTTAATTCCTGTAATGACAAGCTGGTATCATGCAGGTTTAACCATAATGAAGTAATGCTATATGGAGTGTATGTACTGTAGAAGTGCACTGTCACACACACACTTAGAGTTTCACACCAATCAACAAGATCTACAGTATTCACTCTATCACAAACATACTGCTTGGTCTCACCGATGACAATGGTGTTGTAAATAACTTGTTCTGTGTTGCGTCCGTCGTTGTAAAATGCCATATGCCAGATTCCTGTGTCCAGGTACTGGATGAAGCCAGCCTCGTGTACGTTCACTGAGCGAGTGTGTCGAGCTTGTGCTGCAGACTCCCCCTCCTGTGCACCAGCTGGACGTGCATGTCCTGCATCCGTGTCACGGAGAGCTCGTTTGTCTTTGGAAATGAGGCGACTACCGTCCAGTAGCTCCACAAAGTCGTACTGCAAGACAAAAATAAACAAGTACAAGAACATTTAGCGTAACTGTAACAAACTTGCAACGCACCTGAAGGTTTACAGTTGATAAGCATATGTTACATCTTTGTTGCCTAGCCATTGGCAAGGCCTAAGGACAGCAACAGTCTGTCCATCCTAACAACTAGCCAGATTTCATTAAGTTTGGTGTGATTATTTATGACCTCCAGAGGAAAGTGGCTGTCCTTGTACAGCACAGTAAGATGCAAACAGAGTGCATTAATGGTGTTTGAAATAAAAGCCTCAGTGTCTCCACCACAGAGGACACATTTTTAGATATTTATAGTATTCACAGTTTAATTCTTGATGATGTTGATTGAACCTTACATTTATAATATGTAATTCCTTCCTCAAAAACACGTATAGATTAATACAAAAGTTACCCAGAAAAATGCTTTACTTTTTCTCAGCAAGAACTGTTGTTACACAAGGGTGACGAGATTAAAAGAACACACTAAAGAAAAAATGAGAACCTATGAATAATGGTTATGACAAGGACAGACAAGCACGCACACACGCACACGCACACACACACACAAACGCACACATCCCCGTGTCTATTATCTAAAGTGCTAACATTGAGCTGTGATAGGGGTGGCATTGTATGAAGCTGTCTTTTACAGATAAGTGGATTAGTCTTTTGAGAGAAGACATGATTCATTACACAGAGATGTAAGTGTAGTCAAAGGGTAGTTTAGGTTTTTAAGAAGCTTATCTGCATCATTATTAACCAAGAATCCATAGAGCACTTGACCTAGACAAATTTGCAAAGTTGCTTAAAAGGGATTTGGGTTCAGACAGTTTGGGAGGCAGAATGTCTTTCTGGTATTTGTAAAAGTATAAAGGCCAGAAGGTCCTGGATGGTTAAGGACAGGCTTTATCAAACACTATGTCAGAGATCTCAAAACAGTGTTGGCCACTGATCTGATGTCGAAAGCACCGCTCTAGCTTCTGCTGAGGTGTGTGTTGGTTAAATCCCATCTTCAACACAGGGTTTTCTTTGAGCACTCAGGTGCTGCCTGAGCTTCTGTGAACTACTGTGCCCATTTCTTTGCCATATCATATGTGTAGTGTCAGTTTTACCATGGATTCCTCTCTGATTTGCACAAGTTTGCTTCAGTTTGTCTTTTCCATTTAAGGTTGTGTTGGGAGTTGTTCCTCGTATGCTCACATGGTTGGTGGTGCTTGGTGATTTAAGCCCCTTTCAGACACGGAATACATAATATTGCTGGCTTCATCTGTCTGTTAAAGTTATGCTATTTTGTCACTTTTTTATATAATCCAACGGGGCACAAGATTTGAAAGACAGGAAGTTACTTTAAATTGGGATTATGAATGTATGATAAGAACTGGATGCAGTGTTCGAGGCAGAGCCCCATTATTCCTATGAGAGTTGCCAAAAATACCCGAATAATTGGCACTGCTTCCGCACTGTGCAGCCCATAGAAGCAGGCCCACTAGAGACCTCCGCTGGCCGGCCCGCTTACTTCTGGTTTACTGTAAATTATTACGTTTAATTTTTAATCATACGGCTCTTCTAGATTTTCCAAATGTTATCGGACCGAATGGATCAAATTCTGACAGTGAAACGAGTCATTTCGCGGGGGTTCTGACCCTCAGAGAAATGTATTTACTGATTTACAGACGTCTCTTTCGCCATGTACTGTAAGTCTATTATAGGAAAAGTCTTTTTTGGCCAGAATGCATTACGTGACGGGCCGGGAGTTGCAATTACACTGTTTGGTCACTATGTTCAATTTGCTTCAAAGCCCAGCGTCCTGGTTGGGACTCTGGTTAAATTCTTATTTGCTCTCATGCTGTATGTAAAGCATTTTGCTGCGTATTCATTTATCCATCCGTAAGAGAATGCTGGTCAGGATCTTACTAAGGCAGTACAAGTTTTTTTTTTTTAAGGATCTCCTTAACAACTTAAAGGGATATTTCACCGTTGGAAAGACAAATATATCTTTAAATTGGGTCACTTATGTAGTAGAAATGTGAAAAAAGTAAAGAAATTGGTGCCTTCTAGGCCAAGATAAGCCAGAAAATGTGTTTTTGGCTCATATGGATGAAAGACACCAAATCCCAGAATGCACTTGCTTCGCTGCTTTAGACTCCACTCCCAAACCACGCCTACCGTTTACAGACAGACAGTGAGGCAGCATTCAACTCAAATGTGTTTTATTGTCATTTGAACCATATACACAAAACAACGTTTCACCGTGGCTCTAGTGGTGTTACACATTTAAAATATATAAAAACGACATTATATGAAAACGACATACAAAACAGGTTACATTTAGCTAGTGCACACACATATGCTCCGTAAAGTTCAGCTAACGCATACTAGCATTAGCGCTTGGTGGACTATAAACACGATTATAAACACAATCGTAAATTTGCGTGGAATGTAGAATGGTCGGCATTTAATAGTCACAAACTCCACCAGCAGTTAGCATTTAGTTGGATACAAGCAGCTAATTTCTGCACAAGTCCGTGTTAACACAGCCCATCTCCACTCATACCCGGCGACAGAGAAACTGGATTGAAAAAGGATGGATAGTCCGGTACACTGTTGTTTCCACAACAACAAAAACACAGCAGTCTCTGAACTCACATTGGGAGTTTCGTTGAAGTTGGATGTAGTCCAGTTTGTTGTCTAATGAGCGAACACTTGCAAGCAGGATTGATGGAACAGGTGGCCGGCTAGCGTTAGCTTTCCACCTAGCTAGGTTATACTCCAGCCCTCGTTCGCGTTTCACTGCTGAGGATGACCCCCCGTGATCGCCCGCTCCAGCTGCTGCCCGCTACGGCCGCTGCAGCTGCTCGCTACGGCCGCCGCAGCTGCTCGCTCCGGCCACCGCTGCTACCCGCTCCGGCCGCCACTGCGGCCCGCTGGTCAAACTAACCTGTACGGCGGGCCGCAGCAACCTCTTATTTCCGAACATTCATCTCTCCCCCGCCGAGGGCTGGTGGTCTACGAAATTTCCCGGTAGATTTTTTTATCCCACTCCGCCACAGATTACGTCTGTCTGATAGTCCGGTACACTGTTGTTCAGCCATGTTTCCACAACAACAAAAACACAGCAGTCTCTGAACTCTTGTTGGGAGTTTCGTCTCACATTAGCTGTTTAAGTGTAATTACTAATGTTAACTAGCATTTTAGTAAGCAAAAATTAGCCTGTGCCTATGTTATCTCCTTACATATACCTACGCTCTCCGTCTCTGCAAGATTTGGAATGACTGAGATTTCTCTTGGCACAGCTACCAGAAGACTTACAACTTTCAGACAGGTTGCTCACGTCACATTTACGGCTTCGAGCTCAGTTGGAGGCTGCTCAGTAACGCTAGCCATCACCGGGAAAGTGTTTCTAATATCCTTCACTGGTCTCCGTCCAGAGCAACGGGATCTGTTGGTCCATTTTATATATGTCAATGGCTGTAGTCCATAGCCTCTGGGCAAAAATGCTTTTTTCCAGACCCACAATACAGAGATCTCTCGTCTCAGGGGGACATGAGGGAGGGAAGCACGGTCATTCAAAAATACTACTGGGTTTCTACTGATACAAAGCTTAATGCTAAATCGGTGAAGTATCCCTTTAAAAATACACAGTTCCATGGATTATTCAACAGATTTGTTTGTTTTGTTTTGCATAAGAGTTGATGACTGAGATGTTTAACCAGGTGGTGCTGCTGCCCTTACGTTAATCTGACGCCATGCAATTCAGACGCGTGCCGCTTAAAGAGATACAGAAATGTTACTGGGTCGTATCTGGTAAAATTGTCGTGGCGACATGAACCCAGCGCTTATTCTGACATGAGACCAACATGTTTGATAGACATCAGATTAATGTAAAGGGGTGCATGTCTGAAAGGGTCTTTATGCCTGATAAAAGTTTAGTCTCTATAAACTCCCTTGTGACTTGAGCTTGAGCTGTTGAAATAAATGAGCATGTCATTGTATGTGTGTGTGTGTGTGTGTGTAACCAACCTGTGTGTGTGAGGGCGGTAGGCCTTTGCGTCCATAAACCCCAACAAGAGCATCTTTCTGGACGGAGATGTTGAATTTCAAAAACTGTGGTTGGTCAATATATAGCTGGGACCTCCAAAACACACCTTGGATAAAGAACAACAAAGTCTTTATAGCATATAAATCAATATGCTCACAAAACAACACAATACAAAAGTCTTGGGTTTTAGATACCCCAACAGTCACAACAGAAAAATATATTTCAAACATTGTATCATCATTTTACATTTTCTTTCTAAACATGTGTTGCATTTGTGTGTCACTGTGTTGACATTAATTATTCATCTCCTGGAACTGCTGACATGATGCAGCATACTGACTTAAAGTGCATTCAGAAATACTGTATGTGCCATGCTTGAAACATCAGAATGAATTTTATTGCATACAGTTAAATATTTAGGGCCCGAGCGCCGACAGCGGCGAAGGCCCTATTGAAACTGAAGGAATTACTATTATTACTGCAAATTAATTGCCTTTTTGAGGGGCTTAACATATTCAAAAACTCACCAAAATTGGCGGGCGCATCAAGTCTGGTTTTCGTATTTTAAGGGTTTTGGGAATAGGCGCACAAAAATGGCTCGCTAGCGCCCCCTACAAATTTTAAAAAATTGAGCTCCTGCAGTACGTTTAACGTAGACTCATGAAACTTGGTACACATATGTAGCATGTCAAGACGTACAGAAAACGTCATTGGAGCCATACCCTAAACCCAACAGGAAGTCCGTCGTTTTGAATTCAAAGTTCGAAATTAGTGCAATTTTGGCCATTTCCACATGTCGTACTTTAACAAACTCCTCCTAGAGATTTCATCCAATCGACTTCAAATTTGGTCTGTGCCATCTTAAGACGTTAAAGATGAAAAGTTGTTCTAACTTTTCGCCATAGGGCATGGCCGTGGCGGGGCGGCCATTTTGTGTGTTTCGCAATCGAAACAGGAAGTTGGTGTAACTCGAGGGTACATTGTCCAGTTGGCTCGAAACTTTTCATGATTCATAAGACTCTAACTCTGAGGACATTTACTGGACAAAACTGACTCAAAGTCATAGCGCCCCCTAGTGGCAACAGGAAGTAGACCTAAAAGTCAAGGTGCTAGACTTTAACGAACTCTTCCTAGAGATTTCATCTGATGGACTTCAAATTTGGTCTGTACCATCTCAACACCTTAAAGATGAAAAGTTATTAAAAGAAAAACGTTTCGTCAAACGGTGTGGGTTTTGCGTGGCGGCCATTTTTTGTGTTTAGCGATGTACGAGAAAGTGGCTGTAACTACAGTGTACATTGTCATATCTGCTTGAAATTTCCCACAATCAACAAGAGTCCAGTCCTGAGGACATCTACAGGCCAATATTGACTTTTGGTCATAGCGCCATAGGTATCATTGAACTCAGCAGAGAGTTCCTTATTCATTGGTGACGATTTGCGGTGTCTGAGTGCCACACAAATGCACGGTCGCAAGGAGCAACGTCCGCCAGTAACCCCGACACTCGCACAGGCGCGAGGGCCCGTCCATCGCTGCTTGCAGCTTTAATTATCTTTAAAACCACTTAATAATTATTTAGAGAGGATCAGAAGGTATGCAAATAATAATGTCATAATAAAGAACAATTGTCAGCCCCCAAAAATGTGGTTCTCTCGGTTATTGCAATTAAATTCCTCCCTTTTTTGTGATGATCCAAAAATGTAGCCAATGTTTAAAATGGCAACCGTATTGTCAATTACGTCAACCACAAGCTGATGCCTGGTTGCCAAGCCAGCAACCACTTTAAAAAGTTAGCGTTGAGCCCTGAGTTTCAAGTATACGAAAGTAGGATTTATTACAAGACTGTTGGATGAGACTTCTTTAGGTTTAGCCTATTGCACTTTATAAACTGGCAACCAGGGGTGTAGCACAAAATTCTGGTCCCTGTAGAAAGGCATTTTCTATGGGCCCCTCCCCGCATCCACAGCTATTCATTCTAGCATCTTTTCACATGAGGGCCCTGGGTACTCAGTCCCCTTTTTCTCCCCAGCCCGACCCCCTGCTGGCAACTGAGTGTATTTAGCATTCGTCAAATTTTACACTTTATTCACAGAGTGGCATGACTCATATGTGTGTGTGTGTGTGTGTGTGTGTGTGTGTGTGTGTGTGTGTAACTCACCTGGTGGGACATCCTGTATGGCTCGTCTCCCCACATCCACCTCTCCTGTGTCTATGGTGTTGTTCTCTAGAAGAAACATTTTACCTGCAGAGACAAAAAAAAACCCAGATCAAATAGAGTTCAGAAAAATGTAAATAATTGTGTTAATTATTTTCATCCATGCACTAGTATTTCTGCAATGGTCAGAATATAATTTAATACAAATGATGTATTGACAGTAGTAATCGTTTTAGCTCTAGCAAAGTTCTGAAATATGCAGATAAAATATTGATCTTGAATGCAGACAGATATTATATAATATTCAATCTTATTTCAATCTTGAAAACATAAATTATTACTGGAACACAGGACCTGTTCACCCAGTTTCCACGTAGGGTAATTAAAGTATTTTTTTATTTAGTAACTAAACAATTCTAAATGAGCTGAACTTAAACCTGGGCCTAACGTAAAAAAAACAAAAACAAAATGGTTTCGACTTATTTCTAATGAAAACAACAAAATTGCCATTGATGAAATGCACAAATGGACACATGCTTTCATTTATAACATTGTTTTACCTGCTAGTTTATAAGTCAGAAATGGTTCTGTTTTATGTGTAATACCCTGGGAACCCTTTGGACACACCACCTTGAGATGATTGAAATCATGCATCAGTGTGTAATCCCTGGAAAGGCTTTGGGCTCAGTCATGATATGGTTTTTTTTAAGGGACGCTATGTCTGAACAAAGGTAGGCTCTTAACTTAAAGTGCTCATATTATGCTTATTTTCATGTTCATAATTGTATTTTGAGATTGTATCAGAATAGGTTTACATGGTTTAAGTGTCAGAAAACACCATATATTTGTTGTATTGCACATTGCTGCAGCTCCTCTTTTCACCCTGTGTGTTGAGCTCTCTGTTTTAGCTACAGAGTGAGACATCTCACTTCTGTACCATCTTTGTTGGGAGTCACACATGCTCAGTAAGTACTGATAGCTTGTCAGTTGCAGAGCACGAGGGAGTGCCAGGCTAGCAGCTAGGCGAGCATTATATACAAAGTGACGCACGTTCGTCACGGAAGTAAAGACTGGACTACAATAGAGCTGTTTGGAGCAGTTTGTGAACAGTGTTTTCTGCTGGAGATGGTAAGTCCCTTTGGGGTGGACTTTGAGCTTTTTCACTTTGTAAACCTATAACATGCACAAAACACAATAAGGAAAGGGAAAAAGCCAAAAAGCATAATATGAGCACTTTAAACACCAATAGCACTGAGCTGTAACATGTCTAATGAAAAATAACTAACCTAAAAGTTAGGGTAAAGTTCTGGTCATGGTAAATTAGAACACTTCACTCACAGTGGTCTCAGTTTGTTTGTTGGTTTGTTTGTCTGTCAGCGGGATTACGGGAAAAAAATACTGGCCTGATATTTTTCATGAAACTTGGTGGAAAGGTGTAGTAGGGGCCAAGGAAGAACTATTTACATTTTGGAGCGGATGCGAATCACAGGCTCGATACACAAATTATTTTTCTTTGATTAATAATAATAATAATAATAATTGAGTTTATGCTGCATTCATCTATTGGAATAATCGGAGAAATGAGTTCCAGACTGGAAATACTCACATTAATATTGTGAGATAGTGCATGCCTTGGCTGAGGGCTGCACTGCCTTCTAGTTTCTTTAGTTTCTATCCAGTGTGTGTACTAGGGAGCTTGAATGGTTCCACCGCAGTTCAAAGTTTGTTATTCATAGGCCATTCCTGTTCATAACATTACACTTTAACCGCTTAACTCATGACATCTGGGCAGTAAACCAACACTGACTCAGACATGTGTGTGTGTGTGTGTGTGTGTGTGTGTGTGTGTGTGTGTGACAGTCTAGACATTAAGCGCATTCGTTACACTAATATGAGCTGCAACATATGACACAAGTCTTCAACCCGAGCTCGAAGGCGCCCACATCTATCTTTATTTCTAGCACACTCAGACTGGCCTCTTGCTCTCTCTCGCTTAATTCTACTGTAATGAATGGGCTTGTAATAGAACTCCTGATATACTGATCTTCGATCTTTCTCTCTCTCTCACGCACACACACACACACACACACACACACACACACACACACACACACACACACACACACACACACACACACACACACACACACACACACACCCAAGCATAGTAGTTCATATGGCACATGGAAGCTTTTTAATCGACAGGTCTGTTAGGCTGGGATGTTTAAATGGAAAAAAACTACATATTTAAAGTAAACAGAATACACTGTTAAATAACTTCAGTCTGAGTGAGCTGGCTCAGTCTGAGGTGTGTGTGTGTGTGTGTGTGTGTGTGTGTGTGTGTTGACTTGTAAAGCATGATTTATGGTCCTGCGGAGGCTCCACGCAAAGCTTCCGCCATAGCCTATGTAAGTGGCCTGAAGTTTATACTTGTGTGTTGGTGTGTGTGTCAATCTCTTTAAGAGAACAGCAGGGCCGGCATGTGTGTGTGAGTGTATGCGTGTGGAGTGTGTGGTAGAGCGAGTGACAGAGTGACGGTAATTAGCTTCGGACTGAGTACTGAATCTAGAGTCATAGGGAGAGAAACAAAGTGTCTCCCCTGTTCTTTCTGACCACGGTGGGAAATCTGGAGCAGGAGAAGTTAACCCTCTCCTTGAATTCATGTTTATGGAGAAGGAGAACCAGGGAATGAGTCGGGGGAAATGCAACGCTCCCAAGCCACGGCCGAGAGATGTGCCTCGCCGCGACGTGCAGTTACATTTTTGTAACTATACGTAGTGTCTGGCGAAGGGTCTGGCATAGGGTCTGTGCCTCCACGTACCTACATACATAGCCACGGCGTCGATTTAACGCAGAAGCATAAATCATGCTTAACTCGCTAACCAAGGTGTATGCTGTGGCTTCTAGCCATCACAGTCATTATAAGCACATGTTGGGCTGTGTGTACATAATGCTTTGATGCTTTGGTTTGCTCAGCTAGAAGTTTCTAAGCCCAGTCAGGAGAAAACTGACTAGTAGTAGAAGTAGTAGATAGTAAATTATTATATTATTTTCCACATTAAGGCTTATTTTATTGGTAATGTTGTGCATTGTGCCGCAATCAAGTCATTTATTATTAATGTTGCTGTTGCTACAAGATTCCCAATTGGATAAACCAATAATCCAATTGGACATATCAAATCATTGTTGAATGTGACGGTAAACTAAAACCTCAACTTGATGATCGAAAAACATCAGCAGTGAAAATGGCTGGGTACAAACTTTTTCATGTCTTACATGTTGCTTTTCACTATTCCTCTATAACAAAAGCTCACATCTCAGGAAAACAAAGCAAGCCAGAAACTCTCTAACATCTGATACTCTGCAGAGACTGGCAGATGGAGGTAAACACTGCAGGCTCTGCTGTGAAAGGATGTGTTCATTTCCAGTCTATTGTGTTCAAATTACCTGGCAGCATGGGGAGAGGGAGTGTTTATTGGTAACCATTACTACGAAGAATTACATTCAAATACACCAATTAGGCAAAACCACTTTGGAGGAAACTTAATGCCACTTAGATCATGTTTTTGAAATCTACATATCAGACAACATACATTAAATGCAAGATGTTCTGTGCCAATGCATTTTGCAGATAGTCAAACAAACACAGGATGTTCACCCAGGAGACTGGTGTTCATGTACCGTTTGAAAAGAAAACTAACGAGTTATGACTAACAAGTTGCATAACAAACGGAACTTACATCATGTACTTAAAGCTTGTTCAAACTTAATTGATTAATTCCTTTGTCTTTTGTAGTTTGAAAAAAATCATAAACTCGGAAATCGAGTGATGTGTGTGAGATTACATTTTTGACTTCCAGCATTGGCAGTGAACATAAATCCCTAATGCATATTAGTTGCTTATGAATATAACTATTAGAAGAGAGGGGGTTGTCCGCAGTACTGTAGAGGATGTGTAAAATTGAGATACTACATCAGGCAAGGTTTCCCTCAGGCACCTAGTGTGATTTCTGTTTGAAGCTAAATGGCTTTCTCCTTTCTGCGTCACAAACATTTCTGGGCTAAGTGGAGAAACTTTAACTGGAGCAAACACCTTCTTTGCCACATTTTCTCATATTCGCTGTTGCTTTTCCCGTCAGAAGACAGGATTTCTTCAAGTAGGAACTCACCATTGTCTGTAGACACCATAAAGGTGTTAGGAGTTGTATCTCTTCCCCCTCCTCCGTTTTCAAATGCTCCATATCCCTCACTCTCCTGAAGCTGCCAGTTTAGACCAAACAGGTGCATAGCTAGAGATGAGGAGGGAAAAGAGGAGAGCGAGAGAGAAGAACAGGTAGGTTAATACAGTGTGTAAAATGAAAAGAAGATAGAAAGGAAGAGGAGAGGGAGGAAAGTGAAGAGAAATACAAGGGGAAGATTGGGTGATAAAAGAGGAAAAAACAATTTGTGACAAAATGTGTCTGTCTGCGTCACTAACAGACATAACAAGAGAGATGTGAATATGTGTGTGTGTGCGTGTGGTTAAATGTACACTCAGGGCTGTGGCATACTGAGAGCACTAGCAGTATGTTTTTGGAAACATGAATAACATCTATAATGCTCTCAGGCTAGATATGCAAATAAAGTGGGCAACTGCAAACACACACACACACACACACACACACACACACACACACACACACACACACACACACAGACATACACACAGTATGCACAAATACAGAGCCATACACAACCAATAAAACCAGTTTCCCTCTTTCTCTCTCACTCACATACACCAGTACCCAGGGAAAGATACAGAGGAGTGTGTTAGCATCAAAGGAAGCCTCCAGCAGCTAATCTGACATAACACTCACCTCTACCACCTACGTTTTTACTCTTGTTCTCTCTATCTGTGTGTATGTCTGTGTGTGTGGATGTGTGTGTGTGTGTGTGTGTGTGTGTGTGTGTGTGTGTGTACGTGTACACGACTGCCCTAGGGGTTGTAAATCATCTGTTCACTTGCTACGTCGCTTCCTCCTCCTCCTTGCATCTCAATTGAGATGTAACCAGATTTTTTTTTTTATGCCAAAAAAAACTACAAAATAAATTGGTGTAAACCAAACAGAACAGAAACATCATCCAAACCCAATGAAGCCCATTTCTATTCACCATCACACTTTCCTCCTTAAACTTGCGTTCACTCCTACATTCTGCATGGTGTCTGCTGAGTTATGCTGATTGTCTGATGAAGAACCGCAGAGCTGATGTGGCATTTTACAAAATGATGCAGCAGAGGGGGAATTCTGTTTTTCTGCTTTGCCTTGTCAGTCCAACAAAATTACACACTGCAATTTAATAATGTAGGCTGTTGCCAGAGTTTACACTGATGTATCCAGATTACACAGCACATCCACTGTCTCCAGTCTCATTCTGCAGGGTTCAGGCAGAAATAAAAAAAATCATCTTCAGTACAGAGAACAGTGTTGCCAACTCTTTTCCAATGAAAGTAGCGAGCATTAGCTCCAAAACTCGCTAAATATCAGCAGATGACGTCATGTGCTCATTTAAATATTATTGGTGCCGTGATCCTGCATCATTTGCATAAAGCTTAGCTAGCGGTTGTGTTGGGGGAGAGATCCCTCCTGTGCTGTTGGCAGAAGAGCTGTGGACTGTGATTAGTCTGGGCAGCATGCACAGGAATGAATTACAATATAATACAGTATATGAATATGTCACTTTTTATAAATAAAGTCGCTAAGAGGGTCTGAAAAGTCATTAAATCTAGCGAGAAAGTTGCCAAGTTGGCAACTCTTACAAAGAAGAATACTGTTTATTCACAAAAACTGTCTGTGAACTTATTTTCTACCGATTACCACTAGACAGAAGAGTATATATCTGAAGTATTTAAATGTACAGTGTAATATGCAGTAGTATCCTAAAAACAATGATTAACACAAAAGCAATCCCTCTCAATCATCACCCACCAGCAGTGTGTCTGTATCTGCAGAGACCCTGCCCTCTGCCTGGATTTTCTCTTTTCTTCTCATTTATCTGTGTGCAGGACGTTTATTGGCGTCAGCAAAGAGCCTTTGGGCCCCACGTGGATGTGTAACCCCCAGCCAATAACAGCGTGCAGGTTGGGCAGCCTGTTTTTATTCCCAATACTGCTGCTTTTCCCCCCTAGCGTCTGATACCGACGCAGAGGTCAAACTGACACATGCATGGTCAGGATGAAGCTCTGCATTACACAAAACCTGGCAATGAGTCTCCTTCCTGTAGGTTTGTGTGTGTATGTGTGTGTGTGTGTGTGTGTGTGTGTGTGTGTGTGTGTGTTAATTTAAGGAAGCGACTGGCAGTATAAAAGTGTGTGTGTGTGTACACAACTGCCCTAGGGGTTGTAAATCATTTGCTCACTTACTATCTTCCTCCTCCTCTATCTTCCCAAAAGTGTACTGTGTCCCTCCTCACTACCTGAGGTGCCCTTGAGCAAGGTCCTTAACCCCAACCGCTTCAGCGGAGCTGCTCAGTGATCAGTTCAGATCATCTGTGATTAGAAATCAGTACTGGGCAGCTTCCAGGTATGAATGTGGAACTGTGTGAATGTGACAGGTCGTCGTGGCAAATGAGAAATTGTTCTCAATCGACTTACCTGGATAAATAAAGGTAAAAAAAAAGGACTGGGTGCCGAAATAAGGATGTCTGGAGACAAAGACGTTTTCAAATGTCTCTCGCTGTTCTTAGTATATTTTTTAGCTTTTACAGTAACTGAATCTCTGTGGTAAGAAATTTTTATATCTGCTTTGCTGCTTCAGAAAAAAGGCTTTTAGATAGCAAAATAGCGAGAGACTTTTATTGTAAAGAATTTAAAGGAAATGAAACCGCTGCTGAAAACAGTGATACGGTCTGTCAATGCGAGACGTCAAACGTTTATACAAGACGTTTTATGAAACTTAAAAAAATAAGGTTATTGTATATCGGCGGCTGCCTTTTCTAGGCAACAGCGGGGCACAGAGCTCCAGACAGCCAGGGATTTAAGAGCAGGCAGTGCTACAGAGATCCAAAGCAACAACCTGTTTGTGATGGTTGAAAATCGAGGAACACATGAGGACTGGATTCCTTACACAGCACATATGAGAGACAGTCATGTCAAGGACCAATTATTGGTTTTAACTTGGGAACATTTAGTGAGAGAACCCCGCCCAGCACACACACTGATTCCGCCTCATTAAATTAGAGCCGTGCTGTGCTAGCAACCCCTCCTGGTGAGGACAGGAGCAAAGGGTCATGGGAGAGTGCTGGCTAATTGTCAGGAGCCTGTGTGTGTGTGTGTGTGTGTATGTGTGTGTATGTGTGTGTGTGTGTGTGTGTGCGTGCGTGCGTGCGTGCGTGCGTGCGTGCGTGCGTGCGTGCGTGCGTGTGTGAAGATTAATGGCCATGGTAACAATCATGCAAGACTGGTTCTCTCTAACAGACCCTTTTAGGAAATTTGGGAATTAACTGAACAAATTCAGAGAAATGTAGTTGTGGATTTAAGGAAGGTAAAAAAAAAAAAAGAGTTAGAGAGAGAGTTAGGCTGAAAACTCTAAAACCATATAGATTCTTGTTGCATAGTAATATGGCATCATCTTTGCATCCATCCATCCTATAGCTTTGGTGTAAATTGATTTCCTATTCTTTTTAAGTATTAATTGCTTTGTGAATTTGAAGCTGTTATGAGAAGTCAGCGCTGGAAACCATCCTGTGGAAGCTTCTGGGGAAAAAAAAACAACCTTGCAGCAGGAGAACTACTTGGATCGATATTCAAAGTAGGACTGCCCACACAGTCAGCCTTTAATGCATCCGTTCAGAAGAGCAAACTGATCCCAGTTCAGCCCTGCTAATCTGACGCACACTGTGAGGGACCACTTTAAAGGAAGTGTGAAAGACTATTACAGAGGACACTGTTCCACTTCTGTTTATGTTTTAGTAATAGTGCTGTATTCACAGGTGTCGCTGTGATGACTCGTCCACTGAAGAATGTGTAGCAACGACAAATGCTGACAGAAGATGAAATGCTCCCATCACATAACGTAAAGGGGACACATCCAGTGTCACCCACCCAGGTGTTTTCACTTATGTTGCCTGATTAGACTTCATCTCAGGACTGTGTATGTGTATGTACACTCTAAGAAATAAATCCGTGAAATAACAGAAAAAGTTCTGGCAGCTCATTACCCGGACTTTGCCACGTGAAACGTAAATAATGTGTGTAGCTACAGTTAAAATACAGAACATTTTTCTGTCTTTCTATTATATAAAATTCGCCCCCGACACCAGAGGAGACTGTAATCAACATCTCGGACTCGGCCCTTTTGGATACAGAGAAAGCAGTGCTTCGGAAAGGACTCTCGTTTGCCCCGTCTAATTTCACCAACGCTTTCTCTCTTAAAATGGACTTGTTTAAATTCTTTAGACAGCTTCATCTTAAACATTTCTTTTCCAGGTTTAATGTCTTGTCTAATAGTAATATTGTAAGCAGAAACTATGATTCCAGTAATAGCGAAAGCCCCAGAGAAGTGACTCCCTTTAAAAAGAAATCCAGGTTTTTGCCTTCTTCTAATTTAAATGCCACCATCGTTACTTTTAGCCAGTTAGTTGAGCAAGACATGGCCAAATTAAGTGCGCTTCGTCCCTCTAAAAATAAAAACAAAAACATGACAAAAAATGAACTGGATGCGCTACGCTCTTTGGAATCAAGACAGGACATTATTATTCGCCCTGCCGACAAGGGGGGTACTGTTGTTGTGATGGGTCAAAAGAACTATGATTGTGGTATATTGAAATTGTTAAATGATGAAAAACACTATCAGCCTCTCCTGTGCAATTCTACCTCCAGCACAAAAAATATGATTGATGAATATATTGATACATCTCACAAAAAAGGCTGGATAACTGATGAAGAAAAGGCTTTTCTACTGAGTGACCATCCCCGATGTCCTGTATTCTATGGTTTACCCAAAATTCATAAACGACTTGATGACCCTCCTTTGCGCCGTATTGTATCTGGCATGGGGAGCCTCACTGAGCCTCTCTCACAATTCGTTGATTTCTTTTTAAGAAAACACGTTACCATCATACCTTGGGGATACAACTGATGTTTTGAATTTGATTAATGATTGGAATTGTGAAAGCAATGATATTCTTGTGTATTTGGATGTGCAAAGTCTCTATACATGCATACCCCCACCACATAGGCCTACAAGCCATGTCGCATTAAACGTCCCACTGATGTTCTGCCTCCATCAGAATTTCTTGTAAATCTAGTCGAGATCATTCTATCTAATAATCTCTTTAAATATTCGGGCACATTTTATTTACAACTTCAAGGGACTGCTGTGGGGAGTGCTTTTGCACCCTCTTATGCCTGTTTGGTGATGGGTTTATGGGAAGAAAAATATATACACAATATTGAAAATAACCCCTTTCATCCAAAATATCACTGTGGTGCAGATATATAGACGATGTTCTTTTAATATGGAAGGGTACACTTAATGAGCTAAATAATTTTTTGACTTATGTAAATTCTTCCACAGATTATTTGGCCTTTACTATGGAATGCAATAATCAGTCCATTGATTTCTTAGATCTCACTATTTCTAAGGACGAAAATAATATTTTACAATCCACCATCTATCGCAAACCCCTTAGTAGGAACACCCTGTTAAGAGCCGACAGCAATCACTCGTCTCATGTAGTCCGCAACATACCAGTGGCCCAGTTTTTGCCAGTCAGAAGAATTTGTAGCACCACAACTGATTTTATGTCAAAAGCAGCCCATTTAGCGCACCGTTTTGAACAATGAGGATATGACAAATCTGATATTATAAAAGCATGGGATAGGGCTCTTAGTACAGATCGCGCCTCACTGTTGAAGAAAAAAACTTAAGTCACATACTAGACCTAGAGTATTTTTTTCGACCGGCTACACTCCAGAAGCAGGAAGAATGAAACATGTTATTAGCAAGCATTGGCATGTTCTTAAGAGTGACTCGACACTCAAAGACATATGTGCCAATCCGCCTAGGTTTATATTTAGGCGTGCTGGCAACATTCGTGACTGATTGGTCCATTCAGATATATCTAATCCACCTCTGGGTTTTTATAAATGTGGTAAATGTGCGCAATGCTCTAACTCGACCAATGCGAAGGAATTTTCACATCCTCGCACTGGCAAGAAATACTCCATCTCTTCATATATTAATTGTAACAGTACACATGTAGTGTACCTTCTAAAGTGTCCCTGTGGACTGGCGTATAAAGGCCAAACAAAACAAAACTCAAACTAAGACTATCTGAACATAAGACAGCTATTCGTACCCAGAATTGAACATTTGCCATGGCGAGGCATTACAAGCAGGCCAATCATGGCTCCCCTGCATCACTGAGGTTTTGGGGAATTGAGAAAATCATACCCCCATCCAGGGGTGGTGATATCATTAATAAACTTCTATGCAGGGAAGCGTTCTGGATACATACACTAGGCACTTTAGAACCTCTAGGTTTAAATGAAGAATTGTAACTTGCTTCATCTAAAGTCAAAATATGTTAAAGCATAGTATTTAAGATGAATATACTTTCATTTCCATTGTATTGTGAACATTTTATATTTGCTACGTATCAACATTGTTACTTATCAACATTGTTTTTTTTTTAATCACTTTTGAACTGTGTGTGGGCATTCGCCCTTTAATGACTGATTGAGTGTAACACCTTGGTTGAGATGGGTGTATCTTCAGGCAGCTAACACGCCCCCCTTACGCACCTGTTGATGATTCTTATTAAGGGCTTCATTGCCCATTCTCTCCAAGGACTCTGATGAAGATGTAACTCTACATCGAAACTTTAGTCACTGTTTTGCACCTTAAGTAATAAAACCATCAAATAAGAAGACATCTGTGTTGCACCGGCTATTTTTTGTTACTTTATGTCCTTAATAAATCTTTGTCACAGCACACATGTTGACTAGACCTAGGAAGAAAAGCACAGGTGTAACTTTTAGCATTAATGATGACTCCATCCCATTTAAGTGTCAAAGTCCAATGAGGAAGCATACCTCATAGCAAGGATTGCAGCCATTAGTTACGCCAGTACTTTTCCTGCTATGACAAGTCTCCTGTGCATTTTGTTACACCAAATGGGGTGACTTCTACCTTTATCACTGTGATTTGTTACATGGAAAGTGAAAAGTTATTCCAGTCTAGTATCCGGAGGAATTGCATCCATATTGGATGATTCTGCACCTCACGATTTATGTCCACTGCCACGCTGAATGCCAGTGCAGGACGTATTGTGCCCTTTATGTAATGAAGCTGAGACTAGGGTGGTGGATAGCTATGGGGCATGTCTGACTTCCAGGCAGGAGACTAAAGTTTGCATCCAGTCACAGATCTGTTATTAATGTCCGCCTTTTTTTTTTTTAAATGTAACATTGATCTTTCCCCTGAACTTGACCAAGTGATTTAGGTACCGCAACCATACCCAAAGTGTTTGTGTTGCTTAACCCAAACCTTAAATAGGCTGATTAATCAAATTCAAACTGACATTGCGATTTAATTTAACACAATTTTCATATTGCAAAAAACAAAGATTTGTTTTAATGCTTTTTAACGCCACACAATCTAACCAACCCGAGGCTCGGAAACACCTGGCCGTGTGGGCTTCACTCGCAGTACTACTGTGTATAAATGGAATGGCCAAGGCAAGTGAAGTCCCCAGGTTTTAGATAACATTGTTTTTTAAGGAGCAGCTCGGTGTGTAGTCAGTGTGGTTGAGCAAGAGCGAGACAGAGAGAGCAATGGTGGCTGCGCTTAGAGCAGACAGCAGACTAGGTTTCATTTTGTTCATGAATAAATGCTTCAGCTCCAAAGTCCCCGTGTCTTTGCTAAGATCTGGGTACAGTGAGTTAAGCGTGATTACTGCTTCTGCGTTAAATCTACGCCGTGGCTGCGTCCGTAGGTACGTGGAGGCACGGACCCTACACCGAAGCCTGACATGCACCTCTACAAGTCGTGGTGCCGCACGTCGCGGTGATGCACGTCGTTCAGCCGTGGCTTGGTAGCGTTGCATTTCCCCGACTCATTCCCTGGTTCTCCTTCTCCATAAACAACGTGGAATCAAGGAGAGGGTTAACTTCTCCTGCTCCAGATTTCACACCGTGGTCAGAAAGAACAGGGAAGACACTGCTTCTCCCACTATGACTACTACACTACACTACTCGCTGTGAAGCTAATCACCGTCACTCTCTCACCCCCGACCCCCAGATGACCTTTTATTTGTAAAGAATTCTACTCCTTTTGTGTGCAACGATCAAACTGTTTTTTAAAAGCAGTGAAAGTGTTGTTTTTGAAAGTCTAAACGCCAACAAAAATGGATTGAAGCAGAATGTTTTGTTAGATAAAAAACTTTTGGAAATTATTATATCTATCTGTTTTTAAAAGGTCCAGTGTGTAGGAATTTCTCCCATCTAGCGTTGAGATCATATATCAATCAACTCTCTCGCACCACGCAGTTCAAAGTACGTATTACAGCTACGGTAGCCTTTACGCTTCAAAAAAGCCGGTCTCTTGCTCTTTTCAATATCCTTTTTCTTTTTCTGGGCGAAGAAGAAGACTCCTGTTCCTGAAATTTGGATTTTGAATATGTGTGTGGTCCTCCATGTTTCCTTCTTCAAACTTGCCGGGGCTGGGAAGCTACGATACCCATTAGCAGCATTAGCAGCAGCTGTGACTTTATCATGTGACAGCGAAAATGTGAAAGCTGGAGCAGTATATCGTGTATGTCCCTTACCGGCTAACGTATTTCAAGATGGAGCATGAATATGGAGCGTCTACCCCAGTTCATGTGAACGCAAATGTAAAATTTCAAGCCAATAGGAATACTTGGAATTGATGGTGGTGGTAAATATTCATGAAAAAGGACAAGTTTGTGAACGGGCAACACAGATCTTGATAATGAACAAGTAAACACGTTACACACTGGACCTTTAATACATTTTGACTTTTGGGCTTTAGAGCTATTGGAAATGTTTAGATCACACCAGTTAGAAACAATCCTGTGCAGCCACCACTGGAATCTAAAAATATTAGTGTAGCCTAATCTTTATCTGCAACTCTGCACAAAGACCAGGTTTAAACAGAGTATAGACATAATAAAAAAGCTGCACAGGATTCACATATTGATTAAGAAGTTGAATGTCAACGTTATGAATGAACGCTACACTGGGCCCCTGGTGTGTTATAAGTTATTAAAGTTAAGGTTAGAAGTTCAATCAACATGTTCACATGTTACCATTGGGATTGAAGTTATCAAAATATTAGAAAGCCTGAGCCATAGTTCAGTGTTGAGATTTGTTCTTTTTTACATTTCTGCCCTTAAGTTTGTGTGACTGACTGGAGATCAATAAGATTCATATTTGTTTTTCATATCATAATGTTCACACCAGGCCTGTTGTTCTGCAGTGCTTTTTTGTTTCCTCAGATTATATTGATTTAAATCATGATGGCTATATTACATGTTAATGAGGCTTTTTTTTTTTTTTTTTTTTTTTACAATTCAATAGCTAAATAAAGATATGTTATTCATATTCAATTCATGCAGCAATTCATCTAATTCCATCATAACATGTAGGCCTGGCCTACATGAAAGAGCAGTTTATATGTTGAGTGTATCCAATGTTGTGTAGGGTTTTAAAGTAACATCCAATAGAAATATTGGGGTGATGGGATTCCCAGTAATTCCAAGTAACTTCAACCTGAGGTCTAGGTCAAAGGTCTCAACAACATTTCTAATATTTTCACAAAATATACGTTATTCATGAAACGGTAACACTTTAAAATAATGGTAGTTGAATTATCATGAACTGATGCATGACTTCATGCATGAAAAAAACATGAATTCATTCATGTAGTACTTCATGAACTATCAGTAATGTACGAGGATTAATAGTATCTCATTCATGACTTAATGCAGGAACAATACGTTAATTCAATTAAGGTTTTTGAATCATAATGTTAATAATTAAAGATGATCATGTCTTCTTCAAAAGACTGGTTAAGACTGGTCCATGTGGTTGCTGGTGCAGGACAAAAAAAGTAAATGTTTAAAGCCCGCACAACAGTAAAATGCTCCGAATATATATTTAATAGGGCAGAATCAGGCACACAACGTTTCAACCCAAAATTTCCTCAGGTGTCTTAAAAAAACTGACCAGTCACAGCAGTGTACATATATTCTAAAGAACTGTAGTGTTGTAATCATTGTTAACTAAATATTACTTCTTCATAACTTCATCATGTTTTTGGCCCTGACCTGGTCCATCTTTAACATTGATAAATAAGATATGATTAATGGTGGCATAACATTAAATGTATTAAGAATCAAAGGAGTAGGTTGGCAAAATGATCACAGCATTGACACAAAATGCAGTATAATGCAGATGCATTTTTATAGTTTCTTTATTCACAACAACATAAGGCACAGTAATGCCTGAGAGCAATGCTCACCCGAGTAGGATATTTATACATTTTAATTTTTACTAACTTCTAGGCCTAAGTGTCTGAACACAAGAAATGTCAATCATGTCTTATTTATCAATCTTTAGCCTGTCACTTTAACTACTGATTTACCTATGAAGAAGAACGTCATTAATAAATCCGAAATCATGGTCATTGAAATACCTTAATTGCTGCATGAATTAATGTAATGTTCCTGCTTTAAGTCATGCATGAGATACTATTAATCATTGTACATTACTGATAGCTCGTGAAGTACTACATGAATGAATTCATGCATGAATTCATGATAATTCATGTACTATTATTATAAAGTGTTACCCATGAATCTTCAACCACTTGCTTCATTAAAACAGGTTTCATCTTATATGAGACAACAGATATAACTTTAATAATCTGCAACACACAGGTGTCTTCGTTAAGCATACCAGCTGGCCCTGAAACAAGTGGCGTTGCTATCAAAATATCCAAATATTTCCCTGATTATGAAGTTTTTTTTGTGTGCACGCACAGATGAGATGATATGATGGAAGGCACAGCCATACAGCAAGGAATGTATTTTGCTTCTTTTAATACTAAAGACTACAAAACAGTAAACACTGTGCTTTACATTTATATTAAGTTTGATTCGTCGAACGTGAAATCCTCAGTCAGTTAGTTTTAGAGAAATTACAAGTACGTATTAGTTCACATCTAGCATGAAGAAGAATTACAGATATAGTACTACTGTGAAATCAAGAACAACTTCCCTAAAAGACATATTTAAATGAATTGATATATGAACATTCATCTGAGCCAATTGCATATTCAACCCATATCTCTGCCTTTGAGTTATGTTCTGGACATAAATGCTGAACAGCAGGAGTGGTATGTGACAGTGGTGCTTTGCATTTCTGACACTGTGTCCTCGTTATTTTACAAACTACTGACATGGCAGATTCATAAGAGATTAAAATCAACCTCCCCTAATTATTACAAATCATTATGCTGTAGCTCCCAATATAATACTAGACTGATGGCAATATAGCTTAGGCCCACATGCAAATGTTGCAAATGCAGGAGTACAAGCTAATTCCTGGAATTATTGAAATGAAGCAGTGTATCCTCACTCTTAAACTTATTTTTGACTCAGTGAAGTGAACAATCAGATGAACTGCTTTTAGAGAAGTGTATGTGAAGAGAAATCTGCTTTTTGTAAAATAAAATAAAAAATTAAATAAAAAATAAGTACTGGATCAAAAGAGACTTGAATGAATGGATTCTGAATCATTAAAAATTACAACACCCCAGTGGGAGTCACAAAGAGACATTCATCGTAAAGGGCTTTCAGAGTGGGAGTGTAACAGGTCCCATTGCCGCTGAGTATTTGTTCGATGCAGGGCCTTGTTTTATGGGGCACACCTTGCCTCAATTAGTCACAGGGGAAGGTGTTATGCTTTTTATGTTTTATGTCTCTGTGTGTGTCTTTGTTAACACAGTTTGCCTGCTAGCATATAAAATCAGTGACTAAAAAAAAAAACAGCAACTCTGGATCATCCCTTTATATTTTCATATGTCTTAAGCTACTACTTTATAAAAGATTTTGACTGTGACATAGAACCTTTAGCATAAACAATAAGAGAAGGCACATACTTTTCCATACATAATTCTGATCAATGACACAAAACAGCTTTGTAAGCTGACAATGTTTTGCTGTATGTCAGTAACCCAAACACCTACCTTCCTGCCTGTATAATAGAGCTTAGGTTGGGCCCAAAAAAATCAAGCCCGACCCTACCCGAGCCAGTGCACGTTGTGTCCGAGCCCGGCCCGGCCCGACACATTAACTGTAATTAGGAGCCCGAGCCTGATTTAAACCCAACAATGTTTTTAACACGTGGGCCGTTATAACTGACATTCTCAACTACAATTCTGAGTTGTTTGAACTACAGAAATCTGTTTAGAATTATCTTAATGAATAATGCAACAAGGACGAAGCATGTAAACTGCGCTGTTTGTTTATTCAGAATGGAATGGATCGCAAATGGATCCGAATCAAGAGACGTAAAATAAAACCTCGACCCTAGCTCCCTCAGCCGAATAGTGTGGGTAACAGATGAAGGCAGCAACATAATCAAAGCCCTGGAACCATATAGGAGACTTTCTTGTGCCGATCACCTAATTAATACTGTCCTTTGCCACGGTCTGCATGCCGACGCACTGGCTGACAACAGTGCTGCAGATGGGGGAGACACGATGCAGCACAGTTTACCTCACACTCAAATCAGTGCAGGTCAGGACATATACCCAGAGCTACGGGAGAAGCTGGAGAGGCATAGCTTTCTCCCCACCCAATTAGGCTAATTAAGTAATGATTAAAAAAACACAAATACTTGATCAAGGGCCCGGCCCGGCCTGAGGATAGCGGCGAAAAATATCACCGGACGACACAATCTTCTGAACATAGCCATACTGAGAAATACAGAGAGAGTTGTGTGGAGCTGATAGTCTTTTTTTTTTTTTAAAGATTATTTTTTGGGCATTTCTGCCTTTAATGGATAGGACAGTTAGATATGAAAGGGGAGAGAGAGGGGGAAGACATGCAGGAAAATTGCCACAGGTCGGAGTCAAACACTGGACCTTCTGCATCAAGGAATAAACCTCTATATATGTGCGCCTGCTTCACCAACTGAGCTAACCCGGCCACAGAGCTGATAGTCTTAATCAGCTTTGTAGCAACTCATTTGACAATGGCTTGAATGTAACGGACGTTTATTGAATAAAAAAGTTACGCACTAAAGCTTTAAGCAAAAGCTCCCCATTGACTGGTCTCAAAAAGTAATTAAATATCTTGGAGTTTGGTTAACACATTGCCCTAGCAACTTATATAAAAAAAAGTATTAAATAGTAAACAAGCTAATTAAAGTGCCCATGTTATGAAAGAATCACTTTTTCTGGGATTTGGGGTGTTATTTTGTGTCTCTGGTGCTTCCACACGCATACAAACTTGGAAAAAAAACTTCCATGCTGTTTAGAGTGAGATACGTGTTTCTGAATGTGTCCTGCCTTCAGTCTCTGGGACGAGCTGGTAAAAATCAGCAGGGCTTTTTACGTCACTAGCCGAAACGAGGTGGCTAACCGTAGCATGCTAGCGCTAGCATGCTAGTTCGTTGTGAATGGCAAAACACTGCTACAACACACACTAGTTCACCATAATCTACAAAAGAACTACTTCCATGTCCCTGTTCTGCAGGTATTCCACGCAAAGTTGGAAGTGTGCCCTCATGTAGAAGAAGTCTCCCGGCTAATCCTGCCTTGTACTACTGAAGTTGTAGAAACAAACAGCTAGATGATGTGATCTTACCTAGCTACTGCGCATGTGCGACTGCCAACAAAGATGTTACCGCAGTGAGAGGTCTCACTCTGTAGCTAAAACAGAGACCTGAACACACAGGGTGAAAAGAGGAGCTGCAGCAATATGCAGTACAACAAAAATATCGTGTTTTTTGAAAATTAAACCATGTAAACCTATTCTGGTACAACCTCAAAATACAATTATGAACCTGAAAATGAGCATAATATGGCCACTTTAAAGAAAATCTTAGTAACTGGTCAACACCCCTGCGAGAATTGAGACTATAAAATGACTATTTTACCTATCTCTTTATGTCACTTAAAGTTAAGGTCCACCTAGCCGTTTTCAGGAGTAGGACAAGCAAATCTCACGATTCATATGGAATGGGAAAAAAACAAGGATTAAATACAGAACTGTAATTATCAGTAAAAAGGGAGGAGGTATGTTTCTCACTACCCTTAGGGATTATTATTATTCTGCCCAATTAAAGATTATAGCCCATTGATGTGACGGTGGATATGAGGCAAAATGGAAGGAGATTGAGGTTGAATGTGAGGATATTCCAAAACAAGCAATGATTGGTGATTAGCTATAAATTACCTAGACCACTTCAACCCATTCACCTAATTTACCTTACATACTTGTTATGATGTAATACAATAATTACATTTAAGGGCCCAGATTAAAAAACGTAAATGGATTGCACATGATACAGAATTCAAACCAATTCAAATGGATTCTGGTACAAGAACCTTCTGAAAATATTGATTACAGCAGCAAAGAAAGCAATCACTCATAAATGGTTACAGATGGGTCCACCCACAGTAGATAACTGGATTGAAATTGTTAAAGAGATTAATGAGATGGAAAGACTTTCCTACTATGCCTGCAAAAGGATTTATACAACGCAAGGTGGACAAAATGGATAATATATTTGTTGGAATAAGACACGTGGTTG
Source organism: Sander vitreus (assembly GCF_031162955.1). Taxonomy (NCBI): domain Eukaryota; kingdom Metazoa; phylum Chordata; class Actinopteri; order Perciformes; family Percidae; genus Sander; species Sander vitreus. The sequence goes on from NC_135856.1 coordinate 36,011,174, forward strand.
GTGGTCTCTCCTCCACATCCTCACTACTTTTAAATTGACTTTGCATGATTTATTGCTATACTTGGTCATTATAGCAATCCACAAACAAAATGCTATGTATGACCCCTCTATTATTATATAATAAATATATTACTATATATTAACGACTGAGATGTTGAATTGGCATAGTAACTGCCAACAATGTTGTACTGTGACTATATGCTTTGTATATGTAAATACAATGTAAGTAAAAAAAAAAAAGCGTAAATGATCATCTCTAGTTCAGATTGTGATAAAATAGCCCTGAGTTTGGCAATGTTTGTCAATTTATGTGAGACAGCTTCATGTGAGTGTGTGTGTGTGTGTGTGCTCATCAATGTATGTGAAACAGATTCATGTGAGAGAGAGAGAGACAGTGTGTGTGTGTGTGTGTGTGTGTGTGTGTGTGTGTGTGTGTGTGTGTGTGTGTGTGTCAAGAGTATATGTGTATGTGAATTAGGGCTGCTGGAAGGAATACCGAAAGTCAAATATAATTTGAATAGTAAACAAATCAGTACTATTTGAATGCTGAAATTACTGTTCAAATGTGATTTTTTTTTTTATAAATATGTTGGCTAACGTTAGCTAATCTCCCTCTTCTCGTCTTGGCCTACCCGCATGTGTCACTCATGTCACGTCTTATGAACAATAAGTTAGCGGAGTGAGAAAACACAAGGCATTGGGAGGTCTAAGCTAACGTTACGTACCGAGTAACGTTAGTACAGGGGGGAATGACAGGCTCTGCCTGGAAATCGGAAGAAGGACGCAAAATTGTTTTAACATGACTTTATAATCAACATCCACAAAGCCAAAGTGCTTATGTTAACATTAGTTAGCTCATTCTTGTTTCCTAACTTTGTCGCAGTAATAGTAACGTTAGCTTAGCTGGGAGCTGCATGGAGACAGCTAAAGTTAATGTTAGCTGCCCTCCAGCTGTCAGAGTTAGCTTTGACTTCATATATTACCTTCTAACAGCTGTATTCTCAGTAATGTGACAATCTGCAAGAAACAGGTTGCTTGTAAATCACTAAAATAGTAGTGACAGCACCGTTTGGCTTAGTTATTAATGGCGTTAGCATCGTAGCTAACACTATTGTTAGTTTATGACAAATCGTTTCGGCTATGCTTTCTAATATGATGTTATTGCGCTTACCGAGCACTGTTAGCCTTTACAACAGAGCTGCTTCACTACACTTGTTAGATAATGTTTCATTACAGAGTTCTCTGTTGATTTGCGTTTGTTGCTGTGTGCTCGTGGTGGAAAATGAATGTTAACAAAGTTGCGTGCAATGCGCCATGACGTAGGTCCCCTTCAAGGCCAGGCTAATGTTAGAAGTCCCTCTAGTGGGCAGAACGTGTAACAACAACCACATGCTTATAGTGGCAGTGACAATGCATAAGCCTGAGTAGTGTACATATTAATAACAGGCTGCATTTGAGCATTACATATTTGAATATTATTTGAAAATTTAAAAAAAAAATTTAAATGAAATGAAATTCAAATGGTATTATAGAGGAAGACTGACAGCTCTAATGTGAATCCTAACATCCCAGGAAACTCTTAACAGATGCTTGAAATGAAAAAAACATCTTTCTAACAATGCCACACACACACACACACACACACACACACACACACACACACACACACGCACACACTAGCCTGCGAGATCTTTAAGTCCAAGGACCATCTGGGCTTCTATCATAATTGCTTCTGTTCGTTGTTGGAATTGATGACCTTTCGAAAAAATACCACTTTCCCTCCCCTCTGACTCTTTTGTCTTTCATTCCTTCCTCTCTCTTTCTCTCAAGGCTTTTTAAAAAAAATATCACTCGTACACAATCTAACAAGGAGCAAACTGCCCTGACACTTCTACAGCAATGTAGGGGAGAAGGAAAAGCACCAAAGTATTTCTCATGACTACAGGTGTAAATGTGAGGCCTCCATTTGGATTTTAAAGGCTAATATTTATTCGTTTTTTTTTTCTTTTTGGATTGGAGCCTGCACTTACGTAAGTTTATCTTATTCTCAAGTTTCAAATTTACATTTTCCCAACAAAAGTGAAAGCAGTAAAATTTGAGTGCCCAGAAACAGATTCAGGACCCTCCCTATGGGTCACTTCTTTATGCAAATGCTCACGCCTGTTGGTACAAACTGTTAGCCAGATGCCTCCAGTGAGTCCAGCGAGGTTGAAGAGATTAATGACTTTAGTGGCATACTCTTAAAATGAACGTGGATGAGTGTACATTCAAGTCTATCACAAAAGTATTGTTTGCAACACAACAATCAAATCAACAACTGTATAAAATTGTATTGAATCAATTTGGAAATTTGATGTGACTTATTATATATATATATATATATATATATATATATATCTTATTTTATATAGCAGAACAAACAAAGACTCAGTCTATTCAGGGGCTTAACCCACATGTTATCCTCTGGTCAAATTTGATCACTTATCAAAGTTTCTATATCAGAAATTTGGGTTTTCCATCAACGGAATTGCCCAAAAATAACACGGATGGTTCCATTCAAGTAAAATGAATGATCAGTGCACTACATTTATTGAATTTTGGGTCTTTCATTCAATTTTATAGTATTTAAATGGTTTCAAAACAGCATCCTGACTAAACTTTGACATAAACCAGTCTGTGACCATCCACTCAACATCCTCTGATCTTAACTATTAGTCAAAATAAATCATTTTCAGCTTTGTTTAACTCAAAAAATAGATATAATTTCATATAAATGAGGTTTATTGACCATGAATTCTAAGAATAAGTGTAAAACTAGTGTTAACAAGTTGGTATTAGTGGTTTATATAATGGTGGTAGTAGGGGGAAAAGCGTAAAAAATGGGACACAAATGTAAAAAAAAAGAACATTTTTGATAAGCATGGACACCTGGCCAATAGTAGCGTGTGAATGCTACTGAAGGGCAGGTCTTGGTGTGGCCATAGTAGGAAGAAAAACAATATCGCTGACGAACCGCCTTCCATTGGTTGACAAGACGTAAACAAGCTTTTGATTGGTCAGAATGGTCTCCCAGAGCATCATGGGAAAATCAAAATGGGAGTTTGCATCAAAGCTAGCGGCGATTAATGACCGGAAATTCATAAATTATGGACGGAATGGATGGAAGTGTATCAATCTTGCATATAACAATTTGGATTTATTGCACAAAGAGAACCAGAAAAACGCTGGATTTCCAGGCTGGATACAAAACCTTCTGTAAGGGCTACGAAGACACCAAAGACATCAGCGGAACAGTGTGAGTGTTATCTTAAAGAAATTATTAAGTCATAAATCAAAGATGCCGTTTTTTTGTCGTATACGACAAGCTCTGGGTCATAGGGTTAAGGGGATGTTTTGCACATATGTCTAATGCCTGAAAAAGAAAAGAAAAAAAATCTGTGAGAAATACTAAATATGCTACAGAATCTATGTGCTTTTTTCTATATTTTAGAATAACACATTTCATCACTGGCTTTGTCAGGTTTATCTAAACCTAAATAAACCTGACAATGAACTCTTTGAGTTATTACTCTGAGAAGATTCCTGCCTTTCATCAGTGCCCCGAAAGAAAGGTGCACAAAGCATTCCTACAATTTGATGAACTACATATTTGTCTGTCATCAGTATTATGCGGATGTCTCCTGATGAAGAGAATTATTGAGATCCTAAATCAATGTTTTATTATTGTTACATGAAAAAAGATGTAGGACAATGATCATGTGATGTTGAAAATCTGAAGTCATCATAGCTTACTGTATTATTAAAACCATGTTTCCAAAGAGGATTCCAGCTACAATTGAGCGTAAAATCCGCCTGACATCTTAGCCCACACATCACCTATAGCACATCCTGCAACATAGCGCTGAGGGAGGGAGAGAGGGATGAATAAGGCCTGGAGAAAGGAAAACTCTAGCAGTCTTGTTATCTGATGGGCTCATACCGCACAGTGAAAACCATTGCATGCAGCAACAAGAGTACAAGAACGGCTGATACAGAGAGAGCTAGAGAGGGAAGGAAGCTGGGCAAGATTGGACGAGAGATGCGATGGGATTAACAATGGACAAAGTAGAAATAAAAGTCTCATTTGTCATCCTGCACCTGGGCCAAACCGACCCTGTTCACAGCACCGATGTGTGTGTGTGTGTGTGTGTGTGTGTGTGTGTGTGTGTATGTGTGTTCTTGTTTAACTATATTCGTGGGGTCTGAAAACCGGGAATATAATATACTTGTGCGGACAGCTTTGTGGGGCCAAAATGCTGGACCCCACAACTTTAAAGGGCTGTTTGAGGGTTAAGACTTGGTTTTAGGATTAGGGTTAGAATTAGGTTAGGGTGAGGTTAAGGTTAGGCATTTAGTTGTGATGGTTAAGGTTAGGGTAAGGGGCTAGGGAATGCATTATGTCAATGACGGGTCCCCACAAAGATAGTGCCACGCACTGTGTGTGTGTGTGTGTGTGTGTGTGTGTGTGTGTGTGTGTGTGTAAAACAGGGACATATTTGCATTTGGCTTAATATCATTAATAATTACATACAATCTGTTGTGGTTACTTCTGTTTTAAAATGTATCTGGTGTAAAGTATATAGGCTGTATGTTAGAGTTCAGAACCCCTCCTTTACCCCCTTTCCCTCTCCCCTTTTTGTAATACTGATTGGTAGAGGTGAGTGTAATTTATTTTCAGCTCATTCATTATTTTTAGTCATTCCATTATTTCTTGTATCATTTTGTTTATATTTACGTATGTTCATGTCTGTCCCAACCTTCTACATCTTGATTTCAACAGACTCATGTCACTTTATTGTCGTTTTACGGGTTTTTAAGAGTAAGTGTAGCAAGCTTAAATTCGCAGTAGATTAAGCTAACTTCCGTTTTGTGTATGTGTTAATGTGTGTATTGTAGAAGTTGGAGCGGGCCGTTCTGTTACATGACGAGTTCTGTCTATTCATGTTTGTCACCAGGTGTGTTTTAACAAACCATTGCTACAGCAATGGTATGTTAAAACGCAATTATTGTATTACTTATATTATTTTAGTCCATTGTATATGCGGCCCTTCTACTGTTTGGGAGAGAAGTTGGAGAGGGTGTCACAGTGTGGTGAAATAATTATACACAACGCATAATTCCACCTATCACGTGTGTGTGTGTGTATGTGTGTGTGTGTGTGTGTGTGTGTGTGTGGTCTTACCTATGCAATAACAGAGCAGGACAGAGAGCAGTACAGATAGTCCTACTGCACTGAGGGCTGTACACCTGAGAAAAAAAACAAACACACAAAACATTTTGTCTGAAATAACCTTTACAATACAAATACACATCTTCTAGATTTACAGTGCTGTTGCATATTCACATTGTTTCATTTTTAATGTATGACTACCTTCCACAAAACACTGCAAACACGTTTGCAAATGTCTAGTGTGTCTACATGACAGCCCTTTTAATTTGTTTTAGTGAGTCAACGCATTCTCATGAATGGGTTTGTATGAGATGGTATGAAAACCTATGCACAATAATTCGTATGATTTCCTACGAAATTACGGTGACCGCCGGCTAGTTAACATTGCGACCGGTCACGTGAGGGTTAAGTTTAGAGGTCGTTACAGTTAAATTTAGCACCATGAGGTGACTGTCCTTTCAGCGGCTGGTTAAGTTTAGCTTTTCAGCATACAGTTGAGTTTAGCCAACAAAAGGTGACCATCATGCAGCGACGACAGTTAACTAGTTAAGATTAGAAACAATATTGTGGTCTGGGTTTAAACACTCTTTAAGTAGTACTCTTGAAAGCCCTGTCTTTTATTACCCAGCGATCCACACTGACCTCCTCCCTACGTGGCTCTTCGTGCTCTTATACAGCGACAGGCACTGTAGTGCATATGGTAATAAATACGTGGAATACATACGAATTACAGTGCATAGCTATATGTACGAATGATTCATGAGAACAGGCTGAATTTCACTACCAATGTGCAGTCTTCAATGTCTCCTGTGCAAAATGAAGCACATGATTTAGTGGAGCTTTGAAAATGCCATTTTCTTCTACCAAGATCTGACCGTTTTCATGTGTTCCTGCAATAGTCAGCACTCACTGCAAATGCTGCATTCGGACAACCCAGGCCCTCATCCCATAACGTTCTCCAGCAAAATGCCAAAACTACACAATAACTCTGGTCTGCATAACTGCAGCTTTTAGTCTGCTAACATTTGAGTCGGAGTTTAGGTAATCAGCAAGCGTTTCTGGTTGCGTGAAATTTGCAAGCATAATATTGCATGTAACATTGTGCAAAAGTGCGGTTGGATAGACTACAACTGCTAACATTATGCACACTATTATTAATAGTAGTGCTGTCAAACGATTAAAATACTTAATTAATCGCATTAATGTCATAGTTAACTCGCAATTAATCGCACATTTTTATCTATTCTAAATCCCTGATTTCTTTTTGTCCTATTATTTTTTCTCATTTTAATGCTCTTATCAACATGGAAAATACATGCAACACACTAACATTCTCACTTATAATAATAATCAATCAATAATCTCTCACACAATGTAACGGCTTTGACGAGGGGGCGGAGAATTGGCATCAGCTGTGTGCTTGGCCATCAAGTGATATTTTAGACTGGACGTGCTGCGATGATAGCTCAGTTCACAACGACAAAACACACAGATCACTTTGGTCTTGTCAATGGAACCATTTGGCAACTTTTTAAAAGTAAACTTTCCATTCAGAATCTTATTGGCATCCATTTCGGCGTCTGGCACTCGCCAGCCATTCAAAACGTGACGTTAGCCTACTACTCTTTGGCCGGCTCGCAAGCCCAAACAAGTGTGTGCGGCGTGCCTGTTGTTTTGTTTCCGGTCTAGCTAGATCCGGTGTGGTGTTGTAGTTTTTCTAACGTTACTAGTTGTTGCAACAGCATGTGAAAAAAAACTACAAAATTTGCTATGCCAAAAAGAACGTTAATCTCGCGATAAAAAAAATGTACGCCGTTAAAATGGGTTTGTGTTAACGCCGTTAATAACGCGTTTAACTGACAGCACTAATTATTAGCCATTAAACCACATTATATATTTTACATACACATACAATGATAGGTTAGACTCACTATCACATTGATTTGTTGCTGTCCACTTGGTGCGCGACTTTATTTAATAAGAAATCGATCAATTTTCAATCCGTATAACACAGGCCAGCTAGCATGAAATGCTGGAAATAACCGTAGCTAAGCTAGCGTTGTTATGTTGTGCATATGAAGTGCCAGGTTGTTAGTGTCCTCCACTTTAATTGCTCCAATTTAGCGACAACATTTTATTTACATTTTTAAGTAAATGCCCAAATATATTCCATATTCACAAGCATGGTTATGATAGATAGAGGGTATGCATAATATGTTTTTAATGACCTTAATATATTCTTTTTCTACATTAGCCCATCATGTATCTAACCATCCAAGTGCACATTCGGCGCTAAGAGCTGAAAGACTGCCCAAACTGGCAACTGAGTCACTGTCATGGACACCAAAGGCAGAGCAAGTTTGAATATCTTTTCTAGTCTATATTTCCATCTTGTAATGCTGCTGTTTTGGGTATTTTATAAATAAAAATTATTTCTAACAGAGCAGACTTAGGGTTATGTTATAGCCCTGCTTGTTTTAAATGTTTTTCATATTACTGTATTATTTACTGCCATGCGAGCCACAAATGAAAGCTTGGCGAGCAGCAGGAGGCTCGCGAGCCACGCAATGAGTAACACTGGGTTAGACAAACAATTACAATAGTCAAATATTTTCTTGCTGCTGTGGGAATTGTTTATTTCTCAAGGGGAGATGTCACACCCCGCAAAAATCCCTGGATGCTGTTTTCAGCAAGCTAGCAAAGTCTTACAACCATTTAAAAGGCAGCTGGCTGGCAATTGGCTGCTGCTTTGATGGCTCCAGTTACTGCCAAGATTCAGTCGACTGATGAATGTAACTCAAACCTTTACAATCTATTGCCTTTGATGTTACAAGTCTATGTAACCTGTGCGTTGAGCTGCTGTGAAGTGCATGGTGTTAAGGGTGGTTAAGTAACAGTAGTCAGCCATGAACAGGGTGCAGCATAATACAAGCAAGGCCGCGTGTTATCCTCGCTGCCACATGTTCATTTGACCATTTAATGTCATATCAAACTACCTCCATTCAGTTGAACCCATAACTGTGTTGCCATAAGGAAATGGTTACAAAACATCTCCTGTCTCCAGCATAATTGATTAACTAGGTTAAATACTGATTCCATGTAATTATATGACTAAGTTTTTCTTCTTACTAAATTACAGCAGGGTGACTAGAGGCTGTTAAATCTATGTTCTGCAATAATAAGTCATGCAGTACACTTCACTATGGCTCCTGGCTTCTTGGAATTGAAGAAGGAGATCTAGGGGAGGGGGGGATGAAAGTGGAGAATATGAAAGATAAGACAAAGGACTAAAGAAAGGAAAGTTGCGTAGGAAAAGGGAGCCAAAGGCAGGAAGGACATACTTAAAAGGATATATCTTAATGTCATCTGTAAAGGAGCACATGCAAATGTTGAACAAGGAATACTGAGCATGTGTGCATGCACACTACCATTTTGTATGCACAGTACACCACATATAGTGTTCTGACAATGTGCAAAGCTGGCTGAATATACTAGACTGAATTTTGTTTCTTTTTCCCCACATTGTGCACTAATGGCATGGATTTCAAAACGTTGTCAGCTGTCAGCTCTACTTGATATCCCTATCGCATTCAGGGATATCACCCTAACTGTGTGTGAAGAAAGAGTTCTTCAACAAGAGACAGGGTGCTATTTAGAAACACTTATCTGCTGACAAGCTTCTGGAAAGCGTATTCGAATTGCAAACAGTTATATCAAGAACCTTTCACCGTTTCAGAGGAAAGACATATATTCATGTTGGCAATGTAGGGATTTTGTGAACAACACAGCCACAGGAGAGCTTTCTGTTTAGTTTGATGTTACATGTATGAAAAAATGTTTTTTCTACCTAATTCAAGCTACATAGTGGTATCTGAAGCATAAACCTCGGTAACCAAAATGTCCTGGCCCAGTATTGACCAAAATCTAGCTTGTTGGGTTGACACAGTCTTGCCAGACTCCTGATGAATGATGTGCAAGAAAGATCCTATGTCCATCCATATGTCCTATTCCAGGCACTTCCTGCGAGTCCAGTTTGCCAACCCTGCAGTTTCATTCGAACTTCAATTCCTTGGTCAGTGTTTTTCCTAGGTTTGTGGAAGTTTTAGGTGCACATATTTTGCGGAGGGTTTGGGGTCCTCCCTGAAGAAAATGTTAAGTTTTTCAGTGAAAACAAAAAATGCAATTTCACATAATTTTGGACTATTAATTATTACCATATACATCTAAAATGTCTAAAAAAAGCTAGAGCAGATAATACATAAAAAAAACAATCAAAAAGCTTGAAGACTTGCTAAAGAAGTCCACTGGGGACCCACTACAACCATTAGATCTGATTAAAAAAATATTTTGTTAGTTTTGATGTTCAGATTCATTTCACATTCATTCAACCCAAAACGGCTTGGGTGATGCACCTAAGCCTCATAATGGAAGGGAAATCCCTGTTGGTGACTGGTCATTCTCATGAATGGGTTCGAATGATATCTTATGAAAATCATATGCACAACAATTCGTATGATATCATACAAAATTACAGCGACCGCCGGTTACATAACAGTCAAGTTTAGCTGTCTTAACAGTTCAATTTAGCCAACAAAAGGATACTGACAAATCACACCATTGCAGCTACAAAATATGAACCTAGTTTGTATTTTTACTGAGAAAAAAAAAATATCTGGAATTTGGTTTCTTCCTGCTTGTTCGATCTTACCTCCATGAGCAGTACTTGGAGGATTTCTTGAATTTGAAGGCAGAGCGGGACAGGGTATTCCTCGGCAATGGCCTGGTGGGTGGGGAGTACACTGAGCCTGTTGCCATAGTGTAGCCAGGAGTTGCCGTGGAAAAGAGGGGGGTGGTGCCTGTACCTGTCTTAAAGAGGAAGTGCCTGGAGGGTGAGAGGAGAAAGAGAGAGAGAAATTAGATGTGGTACATTAGTAGCTGACATTGGCTTTCCTTCTCGATCTACAAGTGCTGCAAGGTCAAGCCTCTAAACTACACTCATTCACATTTACCAACCCTAAGCCATGTGGTCTTAAGAGATTATTATGTGTTTGTTAAATATGTGACTCAGGCAACACACTCTTTTACTTTAGTTTCCAATGTCTCCCCAACATATAGACCTTTTGTAATCACATGTTTCGTATACAGCAGTGGTGGGTACTGAACATCTTTATTTTTTACTCCCAAATTACATTTTATTATTTTACTTTTTTTATCTACATGAATGTATTAATATGATCACTTTAAAATGTCACACTTGTTAGCTGCCTAGCCTACTGCTGTTGCCTGTATCTGTTGTTATCTTGATATGGACATGTAGCCAACCAAACCACGTGCTTTGATATGAAGAGCGCTGCAGAATTGCCTTCTTCAATAGCACAGGCACTCAATAGAAAACATAATCTTTACAAGGCAAAGAATTATTGTGGCAAATGCACAGGAGCAGGCCATTGTTGAAAAAAGTAGAGTAAGCCTATATATAGTGGAAGACCTGTGCGTCATGCGTCCACGCATATTTGCTTTCCCAATATACCTTCTCAAAAATGATTGTTTCCTGAATAAATAACTGGTAGCGTATTGTGTGTGCCAAGCCAATTTCATTTTCACCGTCGCCATTCTATTTAATGAATTCACCATAGGTATGAATGGCAAATGCAGCAACGTTAAAAGTAGATTACTATCCCAAAAAAAAAAATACTTGAGTAAAAAGTAAAAGTTCAGTTTTTAAAAGGAATGTGAAAAGTTGTGTTGAGTCACCCCTGCTGGACAGCCAACACAGATGTGAAAACAAATGGTTCTACCATGGCAGTTACATGGTAGAAGCCACTATGACACACCATGACACCATGTGCATATCCAATAGTGTTTTGTCTGTTTAGACCACAATGGCTGCGACTCTCATAATCTCATACAAGTTAGTCAAAATGGGTTCTCATACTGGTGTACTGTGTGTACAGTAGAGCAACACAACTTTATCATGCTAATTAACTTAATTAACGAAGCCTGTGACATGCATTTTGTTGTTACATTCCACATGGTTTATAATCCATACTTTATCCACTATAAATTACTGTGACAAGTAAAACTACAAGGTTAACTATATTTGTCAGGAATGTCTAAAATTGTTCAGATTAGTAAAAGGGTAAAAGCTTAAAGCTATAGTGCATAGTTTCCGTCGCCCCCATGAGGAATTCTAAGTAATGACAACAAAACTGTTGAGGCCTCCACATGATACAAGCCTTCCGTGACCACGCACCACCCCCAACCCTTCTTGATGCAGTTACTAGTTGCCAAGGAGGACACGGAGGATTAAACAAACATGATGGACTCTTCAGAAGTAGTAATGATCTTCAATCTGAGTATCTGCGCGGGAAAGTCGCCGGACGCCACAATCTTCTGAACATAATCGTACTGAGAAATCCAGAGAGAGTTGTGTGGAGCTGATAGTCTTAATTAGCTTTGTAGCAACTAATTTGGCAATGTCTTGAATGTAACAGACGTTCATTAATATCAAAAAGTTGCACACTTAATCTTTAACCATATATTAGAAGGCACGTTTCTAAGAGTTGAGGAATTACTTTCTGGTTTCACCAAAAAACAAGAAATTCTCAAAACACTTCATGTGTTATCACCCCATTGGAACAAGACAACCGAGAGACAATGGACTATATACATATTACATTTACACCACTGTCCTTGAAAGCCAAACAGTTTTATTTATTTATTTTTTTCTGAAAAGGTTGTCTTTGATTGTTTTCACAGGAACATTTCCACGAGAAAACCACTGGCACATACATGTATGGCTGCAGTAATTACCAAGGTCACAATGTCTGCTTAATGACACAACCCCGGCTAATGAGCATCTGTAATTACAATCAGACTGCTCTCTAACAAGGCTGTATGATTAACACTTAGAACCTATTATAACAAGGGTCCTTCAATTAATACCTGCCTCGAAGCAAGATAGGAAGCGAGAGATAGACGAGGCGTTTACGGGAAAAAGAGTGAATAAAGAGAGACGGGTAACAGAACTGCTCAAGCTTTACAGCATTACAGGGTTCTGTATGTGAGTTCTAGCAGTCAAACATAAAACACAGGGCGAGCGGAGTTCATGTCCCGGAAACGTTAAGGGAAAAACACAAGACTTTAACCCAGGAAACAGGTGTCCCTGGAGTACTACTTTAGGGGACCGGTGTTCTAACCCAAACCACAATCCTTTTTTTCTAATCTTAACTAGTGGTTTTAGTGCCTAAACTTAATTGCAACGGCTGCTGAAACGACCGGGACCTCACGGTCCACTTTACCCTGTTAACAGTCACCTTGGGCCCTATTTTGACGATGTAAGCGCACGGCGTGAAGCGCCTGGCGCAGGTGCGTTAAGGGCGTGTACAAATCCATTTTTGCTAGTTTAACAGCGGAAAAAAGGGTCCGTGTGCCAGGCGCATGGTTCAAAAGGGTTGTACTTTGTGTCTTAATTAATCATAGGTGTGTTTTGGGTGTAAGATGCAATAAACCAATCGGAGTGTCATCTTCCATTCCCTTTAAAAGCCAGGCACGTTTGGACCTTCGCGCATTGCTATTATGATGGATTTGCTAAGCTAATATTTTTATTTTCAATCACATGCACGTTTATGTGCTGCTGTGTGTCCCTGTGTGTGTAACGAGCATAGTGTGCGCGTGCTGTGCACGAGCCTAGGTGCAAATGCGCTGTTAAAATAACAATGAAATGTTGCGTTACTGATTTTAGACCAGGTTTTTGTTGGTCAATGGCGCGATCACTTTCCGCTGCCTCAAGATAGCAATATGCCGAGAATGCACCTGAACACACCTCCCTGTAAGACCAGCACGCCCATGGCCGCAAAAATGGGCGCAGGTGCATTTTTAAACGACATGGGCACTGGCAAGAAATTGACAACTGCGTCGGGCTTTGTGCGAGATAGGGCTCCTTATGTCGACTACATTTGATTGTAAAGACACTAAACTTAACTGTAATGTGACAGGTAGTCAAATGACCGGCAGGCGCTTACGCTCGCCGTCATTTCGTATTGTTGTGCATCCATTTTCGTACGATGTCATATGGACCCGTTCATGAAAACGCATTGAACATCACACATAAGTGCAAAAGATGAATTGGTACAATACTTCTAAATGTACTTTTTTGACTGTTAGGTATACTGTAGAGCACTTTGCTTTCGATAGTTAATAGAAAACCCTGGGAGATTAAAAAGTATCTACTTGATGTGATGATCACTAGTTAAAGGTCAGAGAAAACCCATTAGTGGGAGTTTTCCCTTCAAGTGGAGTGTTGTGAATGAGTAAAGTACTTCAGTCGTGCTCTTTAGGGCCCACAGCACTGCTGTTGCCTCTCTGCTAGTTAATGCCATTTAATGCCATGTCCCTGACTGGATTGTCAGAGCTAACAACTAGCAGGACTCTGGTAGTGCTTGGCCACATACGACTGGATGCAGGTTTAAATCCACCCGGGAGGTTCTATGGGTGGATTGTGTTTCAAAAAGAAAATGTAAATGAGTGTGTGTTGCCATTACCTACTGTTCATGGAGACACAAATATTGCTGCGAGGGCACAACCAGTTTACATTATCAGAAGAGCACCATAACTCACCACTACTAACTACAACACTCACTGGCCAGTTTATTAGATACACCATGTTTTTTATTAAGGTTGTAGAGGGTGGTGTTGTACTGGAGTGCATAATATTGAAAGGTGTTTTTGCACCCCCCCTCATATAGAAAGCTGGAGATGACAAACCTTTTAATAACCTTTTAGGCCAGAGCATCTGAAAACACACACACACCTTTTTATTGAGTCAGCAAGTCCTACTACAGATTCCTATTACAACAGGCTGAGCTAAAATGTGGCAATCAGCAATTGCAGTGAATCACACCTCACCTCACACGAACCGAAAGACATCCTCACATTTTTTAAGTTACATTATTAGGTTCCTTTGCATCACATTATATGTCAATTCTTCCCAGTGATTTTCATCATTATTTTTTTTCCGACATTTTATTCAGCTTGTACAGTAAGTGCACCTCATTTGACGACAACAAAGTTCACGGATTTTGTGCTTTTATTTTCCGTTTGTGCTGCCATTTTGAATGTTATCACTCCATTCAATGGCTCATCAGCCTCATAGATATGGGATAGATCATCTATTTACATGTTAGTCTCGCATTGCCAGACCTTCCTCCTCAGCGCTGCGGTGGAGGGTCTGGCTAGTCCACACAGCATTCCGGGATGGGAGCGAAACATCCTCTGGTTTATTGGCATTTCTTTAAACCAATCACAATCATCTTGGGCGGCGCTAAGTGCCGCACGGAGCCCAGTTGCCGCTGCAAAATAGCCTCGGGAAGGAACTTGTTTAGATGGAACACGTGTACGTATGTGCAGGTGTACGTTCAATTCCAACCTGCGGCCCTTTGCTGCATATCATTCCTCCTCTCTCTCCCCTTTCACATCTCCAGCTGTCCTGTGAAATAAAGGCTTAAAATGCCCCCAAAAAAGAATCAATGTTGGCACAACCATCCACCAACCCAAGCTTCCTCCTTACGCAGCGTTTCTCTGAGCATCTAATGTTAACGTGTATAGGGGATTCAGCTTACCAATCAATAACGGCTGATAACGTTCCAGGCGAGTGGTTTGTAAGAAATAACAAAATGTTGTTGAAATGAAAACCTACTGAGCTACTGATAAATACTTGTTGCACTGAAGGGGAGGTATATTTGTTTGTGCTTGGATGTGTGCTGTCTTCTGTGTGTGTGTGTGTGTGTGTGTGTGTGTGTGTGTGTGTGTGTCTGTGTGTGTGTGTGTGTGTGTGCGCGTGCATGCATGGATACATTTTTATGACTGCCACTTCATTATTTATCATCATATTAAAGTGCCTCATCCCTCTGTGGAAGTGTGAATGAAAAGTCACATTTTATTATGCTTTCATTTAGAGTAAGAAAGGACGAGACACAGAGGCCAGGCGTGGCCACTAGATTACACACACGCACACACACACACACACACAAACACGCACACACACACACACACACGCACGCACGCACACACAGGAAGAGACATGTCAGATGGTGATGGGCATTTAATGACTATTTAGAAATGTAAAGCTTTGTATTTTTAGCAAGTTCATACATAAAAAAGAAAACTGAGAAAACTCAATTTTACAAAAACTCCAAAAGCTTGTTGTGTCAGAAAAAGCTGTCACTGATATCAACCAAATTTCTCTCTGGAGAAACTAAAATGATTTTATTCTTGCTTTGATTTCTGATTTTCTATTTATGCTGCTACCACTTCCTGCCTTTTATCACCAACATCACTTTGACAGCAATTCATTATGAAGTTGTAATTATTGTGGGTTGTGAGGCTAAAACCTTGAAAAAGCCCATGGAAAATAATGGTACCAATAAACTAGATATTAGAAAATACAGCTGCAAATGTAATTCAAACCAACCACAGAAAATGAGCCAAAACAGAAGGGGTTATGGGTAGACGGACATTATGTTGACATCTGATAGTCTGCAGTTTGTCATGGTTGGAAAGCTGAGCATGATGGAATTCATTATGGATTGATGGTCATATTCAGCAGTTCCTTCTTGTGTTCTTTACTACAGCAGAAACACAGGCACATTCATATTGCTTAGCTAAAGCTACAGGGACAGGATTGTTTTTTTACAGAAGAGCATTAGCGCCACATATGAATAAATTATTGAGTTCTGAGTTTAAAGTCATAATTCTGAAAATGAAGTCAGAATTCTAAGAAAAAAAATCTGAATTCTGAGAATCAAGTCAGAACGACTTTAATTCTGACTTTAATGTCAGAATCCAGACTATTCATAGATTTTTTTTTTTACTTAAAAAAACAGGTCCAAATTCTGAGATTGGTCATACATTTAATCTCAGAATTCTTAAAATAAAGTTAGGATTCTGACTTTTTTTTTTTTTAAGTTAAAAAAAAAATGTTTAGACTTTAACAAAAAGAGTCAGAATTCTAAGAATAAAGTCAGAATTCTGACTTCAATCTGAATTCAATCAAAATTCTGACATTTTTTTAAACTCAGAACTCATATCCATTGTTTCACATGTGGCCCTAATCCTCTTCCGTAGTTCTTTACTAAATCTGTCACTAAGAAGAATTACAGTTTGCTAATACTTGAATACTTGTGTACTTGAATATAGAATTTGCACTGGCAATGTACTTGCACTGACACTCTCTTGCACTATGATACCATTGCACCTTTCTGCATTTTTTCCACACCGCTCCTTTAAACATGCTACAATCTAACTTTACTGTAAGGGCACACTATTGATATCTTCCTTTGTATTTTTGTAGTATGTACGTATGTGTGCATGTCTGTGTGCCTATGTGTATCTATGATAGCTTATACACAGTATAAGCTATCGAACACCTTTATTTCCTTCTGGATATTTCTATCTCTATCTATCTATTTACTCTCATATCATTTCATAATGCTGCTGCACTGGGACACATACAGTACCAGGACTGGGACAGACAGTGAGGATAATCAAGTGTAAAATGACTGTAACCACAGTTTGCTTAGTTGACAGTAGCAAGTTGTCAACCATAACTAATCTGGTAGTCCGCTAATAATAGCAGCCCCTGCAATGCACTATTCTACAACATGCATTTACATTACATTAACGCTATTTACACTGGGGCTTTTAGGTATCTTTGACAATAGGAGCAACACAAGGCTGAGGTTGGGTGTGTGTGTTTCAGTGTGACATAATGTAACAAAAGTGAGAACACAGCCAGGTTACGGCTCCTCGGAAAGAAAATGACTGTAACTAATGTGTGGATACTAAATTATCCCGCATGTATAACAATGTGACAAAAGCCATTGAACAGCAGCTTTCTCCATACATTCCCCCGCACACACAACCACTGCCTACAGTGTGTGGGATAAAAGGATCATTTCATTTACACTTCACCATTTAATTGCTCTTTCTCCCCATGCCTAAAATCATGTAAACACCCACCCATACCAATACAAATGGGTGCCTCTGATTTGTCTCTAGTAAATGGCCATTGTACATTATGTACTGTCGAGAGAACAGAAGGTTACAGAGTACCATACCATTTATTATTAAAATGTTAATCACTAGACTTTATTTTATTTGTTTATTCATATTTCTTTTTTGCATTATTGTTGTCTAGTAATGCATGAGGGGATAGTATTTAATGCATTCTGAGGTATTGTTGGGACTCGTTTTTATTTGTATGTATTACAGGTTAAAAGCTTACGCTGCTAGTATATGCCCCTACTCCCCAAATTTAATTGAATTCTCATAGAGACTGGGACTCCATGATATTCCGAGAGAATAAGAAGCCTGCCCACAGTGCTACCAATCTCCTGTTTTTGTCCTTTAGATTTCCTTAAATTGTAATTTTTTTAGTGTCTTAAAGGTGTTGGCGGGAACATCTCCAACAGAATCCTAAAAGGTAAGTGAGCGGTTCCCAAAGTCCAGCAGGAATGAGGAAAAAGTTTGTAATGTTACTCCTCATTACTAACTGTTATTGGGGGCTAAGCAGCAAAGCTGCAAGGCACCATTAGTGATTCTACCTTTTCTTATTATTACACATCTTTCCTCTGCCATGGGAGTCTATGGCAGCCCATAGAACCGTACAGTAAAAAGTTGTGAAATTTGGCACATTGATTAGTGACAGTCCCATAATTCATTTCACCAAGTTTTAGGTCTGCACCACAGGCAGTCTAGCGCTACCAATAAGTCAAAGTTGGCGTTGCATCCATTGCGACTTTTGAACCGTATGCCCAATTTTGAACATCAAGATATAGTTGGAATCCTTGGATGACTCCTTACTCAATGCACCCCATGATGTCAATATCTGCCTTGTTGGATCTTCCACCATATTGGATTTGATCAAAAACACTAAAAGGTTTTCACAGGTCACAAAATTGGTCCGATTTTCACGAAACTTGGCACAGATGATCGTCAGACCATGCCTCACAAAAGTTATTCCATTGCTATTGATATTCGAAAGTGTTTGACCGTCACAGCCAATCGAAATCGACGGCGAAGACGCCAAACAGGAAGTGAACTCATATCTCGGCAAGTCTTTCACGTATATACACCAATCTTAGTACATAGGTACAGGGCCCAATTAGGAAGAGGCTAAATAAATTTGGTGACCTTATACCTATAGGGGGCGCTGTAATTAGCAAAATTATGTTTTGGCCTATAACGTTTGATGTGTTTGGAAATAAAACCTACTAGTGGTAGGATATAGACTAGTCTCTGAGCTAGAGTTCATATATTTTGCATTCACCGCTTCTTTTGTTTGAGCCTTGTTGTATGATGTTTTTATAGCCAAAGCTTCTGATGAATGGCACAGCAGCTGCCGGTGTGGTCAACATGTTTGTTGTCCTCTCCCACGCGTGGCCTCCCTATGTAATACTTTACGTATTACGTAGGGAGGTTAGAGGTTGCGATGGGAGGGAAGTTACATTCATGATACGTTTCCTAAAAATGAAGATTGTTCATGAGTCCCTCATCTCGAGTCTAAAGTCTTTTGAGGATGAGTCCCAAGTCAAGTCTGAAGTCACTGTATGTGTGACTTAAGTGTGACTCTGTCTGAAGCTAACAATGTAGTGGCAAGAAATAACAGGCCAAAAATAAATGAATGAAATATATTCATTAAGAAATCATCCCTTTAGTGGTGACAAGATGCTATTGAAGATACATTAAGGTATATTTTGATGCAAAGGACATTTGTGCAGCAGAAACATAAAAGAACACTAAGGACATGAGTTTAGTTAAATGTATGCTTCCTACATTTGTAGAATACACTTTTAGCTAAAGAAAATATTTCTTTATGATTTCTGAAAAAAATATAGACATGTTACAGCAATTAAAAATGATAAAACAATAATTAGCATTGTGCTTAGTTTTGTATTAGACATTACAGCAAAGGTCACTATTGCCATACTCTTTTCACAGTATATCTTCATTCCAGCATTTATAGGCTTTATAGGCTCATTAGGTCAGACACTTGAACCTTAAGTTTCCCTTAAGCTCCCAAATTTTCAATAAGTCAAAGTCTTTAAATGTACCAAATAACTAGTATGTCCATGTTTATGAATGACAAATGACTCTTTCTTCCAACCATGAAGAGTGTGTGTGTGTGTGTGTGTGTGTGTGTGTGTGTGTGTGTGTGTGTGTGTGTCTGTGTGAGAAAGAGAGTAAGAGAAAGATTGACGATCAACACCTGCTCAATCCAGTGACCAGTTGTGTAGGGTATCCCTTGACACAAGTGCTTGCACATGGTTCTGTGTGTGTGTGTGTGTGTGTGTGTGTGTGTGTGTGTGTGTGTGTGTGTGTGTGTGTGTGTGTGTTTGTCAATGGATGGATTACCACCTCTAAATGAGGACATTCACACTCTCCTGTCATGTCCCACCCCCAGACTGTATAAAATAGGTCTCACCCCATTCTCTCCTGCTGTCATCTTCTAAGTACCCAATATATGCCCGTAACACACCTCTTTAGTCTCTCTCTCTCTGTGTCTCTGTCTACAACTGTTGTATTCTCTGTCAATAAAAATATCCGTTGTAGCTACCAGAAGATCTGAAATTAAATATGTGTCAGTGCTTCACATTTCAGCCCAAAAAAAAGACATTTATTTGATATTTTGTCTTCTATCAACTTTGAAAGTATAATTTGCATTTTAAACAATCTAGGCTGTACAAGTGCTCAATCCTCTATCCCTGGGGAAAGTCTGCATAATCATTTTTCAAATCAAATTTTGAAGATATCTGTATTTTTCTCTACAGAGCATCACCCCAGATTCTTAAATACATGTAAATGAGTGTGTGGGATGTGCAGCATAGTAGTAAATATTGTATCTGTGTGATGCCAACATACTGGAAGCCAAATTGATGTCTTTCCATCACTACATAGTTGATATATGATATTCCATCAATTATCGTATTCCATATGCAGAAGATAAACTTTTTGGTATAAAAAGTCAAGTTGGACAAAAGACAGATGCAATATAGTATTACAGTTTAAATCTATAATCTTTTGTTTTATTATGGAAACATTGTGGTACATATAAAGTAAGCAACACTTTTTTTCCCCTGCCTACAGCACTTGTTCTGATCATGGTTACTCACAGCATGGCATGGGGATCTGGTTCATTACAGCCTGGGTTAAACCCAGAACTCACTCATCTTAACCCTTCCGTTGCCTTCCCGTCGACCATTAACTTATTGTCCTGTGTCTAAATTGGAAATGATTTTTATTTTGTGCTTTTTTCCAACGTTTTAGTATGCTTTTGACGCCGTTTTAAACATTTTTGTCACTTTTTTCAACGCTTTTTTTAAATTCATGGTCAACAAACGTAATTTAAATGACATTAAACCTAATTTTTGAGTTAAAAAAAGCAGAAATTATGAATTATTTTGACTAATAGTTAAAGTCATAGGATGTTGAGTGGATAATCACAGACTGGTATATGTTAAAGTTTAGTCAGGATACTGTTTTAAAACCCTTTACACATTTTTTTGAAATGCTATAAAATTGAATAAAACACCCAAAATTCAATGGAAGTAATTCTAAGTTTTAGGGACGTTGGGCTTCCATACAACGCACATATGCATCCAAGTTATGTTTGGGCAATTTGGATGAAAGAACCCCATATTTCTGATATAAAAAACTTTGAAAACGGGTCAAATTGGACCCGAGGACAACACAAGGGTTAACACTAGGTTAAGGCAGCTCTATTTGCAGTGTGACTGTCATTATAATGAAGAGGAAGGACAGATTTGGAGTGTTTTTTTCTATTTGTCCTGTTTGAGCCATGTGTGGAGTAAGGTTGCATACATTTTTGATATCACGTGTTTAAAACAATACCATTTCTGTTAATTATAATTGTATACTGACTATTATGACTTATTTTCTGGTCCAGCATTGTGTGCAGGTTATTAATTCATTCTGTGCTTAGTCATTTTTTTTCTCCCTTTTTGCCTTGATATTGAAAGAGGTATCGAGTTTTGCTTTTTTGGTATTGCATAACTTCCATTATTCTCAGGAATGAGCATGGAGAAGTGTAATCTGGTAAAAAAAACCATGGTCCTCTAGTGAAGTAACTGACAAGTAGGCTACAAATTAGCAATTTTTTGCAAAAAAAAAAAGAAAACAAATGTCTACTACCACAAAGAGGTTTCAGATTAAGTGATAACATGGAGCCATTTCTCACTCAACATCACATATGCAAAGGAGCTGGCATGAGGTACAACTTCACCTCCCACAGTGCAAGCATTAAACGTGCAATCACTCCACACACATAAGCAGAATAGCAATTTAACATGAACAAATTAGAGAGGAAACAGAGGAGAGAATGGGGCAGAGGATAGTAGAAGTAGGATATAAGAGAGAAGACGTAGGATAAACGGGGAAAAAAGGGGAAAAGAAGAGGAAATGGAGAGTGAAGGGAAGGGGCGTCATAAAGAGAGTCATGGGAGTTTTGTAGAAAGTGAAAGGAGAGAATGATTTCAAAGACTATCTGTGAGTCTGGCAAATGTATTTGGCATGCAATCTAGAGAAGTGTTTGTCTCCAAGTCTGTGAATGTGTAAGAAGGGTTCATTTGCAAAAACAGATATCTGTGCTTTGTTAAACTCCCTAAATCATGTTATATTTGTGCTAGCCAGGAAATATCAGTGAAACTGGTGTTGGGTTATTTTAAGAATATCTCTCTCTCTCTCTCTCTCTCTCTCTCTCTCTCTCTCTCTCTCAGTGTTTTTGTAGTGTGTACTCAAAGGAATATCAATCAAACTGGTGTTGGTTTATTCATTTTAAGAATGCCCTGTATCCTTTTTTGCAAATAAACTCTGCGTTATGTGCCTATGTTATTCTAAGCACTCCAGGGTTTAGTCTCTTGTATTTGCAAGTTCGCTCATAGTCAGAAGCACATGCTTGGAGTCTCCGTTAAAAGGGTGGGAGC
>NC_135856.1:36038382-36125882 GCF_031162955.1 Sander vitreus
CAACGTTATCCGGTTTCCCTTTTTGAATGACAAATAGATTACCGCCGCCTGCTGGTATGGAGAGTTATTTCCTTATGTGGTACTTGGTGGTCTCTGCGGTGTGTGCCAGTTCTATTTTTTGGCCAAGACAAAGGCGACGAGGGCTTTCGTCGCCACTAGTGCCTGGCCGTCGGCTTGGTGTGTCAGGGCCTTTATATCATACACTAAAATTCCAACCCATCAAGTATAAGAGGGCCCCTGTGTTCTGGGAAAATGTTCATACACAGGAAATGTTTAACAATTTCAAATAAATATAAAGATGATACATAAAATTTCATTCTACATTCTGTAGCAGCACAACTCATTTCACATAAGTGAAGAAGTTTCAGTAGTCTTTGATGATTTACACAGAAGCATTTAATTAAATCTCCAATTGAGGAGAAATTAGGATCGCACAGTTCAGTGTGGGTGCCACCCCAACTTCTGAAGTTCCCGTCCTCCTGAAGGAGTATTTCAACTTTTTAAAGTTTAGCTGAACTAGGCGTAAACACATATGCTTAACCCAAATTCCTCAGCACAGACAGAATGTGTTACGTGTTTACTTCCTCCATGGCCTAGGCAGGATGAGGCAGCACTGTGTTATCATACAGCTCTACCGTCATCTATGGAGACACAGAGTTAAACTACTTCTCTGCCTGGAAATGTTATGAGGTTATGTTGGACACTGTCCTGAGTGAGAACGGGGTACCACTGTTTTTATAGCATGGAAATTCCACCACATTTATAATGAGCTAGAGCATGTTAGTTCAGTGCCTTTGTTGGCTGAATGTCACACACATTTCACATTTTTTTAAACTGGCATCCCTCACAATACGACCACATTTGGGGTGGCAGTCCATTTCACTTTGTCACATAGTCAAGTACCAATCAATGCCTCTTCCTTTAAATCTTTTATCAAGCCCAAGATCTCTAATGAATAAATATTAGATTAAACTGTTTGACATTTTCCTTTTATTTAAACAAGGGTCTGGCAGGAGAGTGCACCACTATCTTTTCTGTAAATTTGGGAAGATCTCCATGGTCCAGATGATGAAGTGGCAATTATGTTTCAATTATAATACTGGTGTCACTCCACATGATGTTCATAATACATCACACAGAGGCTGCCTCGCACAGTAACAGTGGAGGCTTGGAGTTGCCACAAATAATTGAGATTCAGCATTTGAATACAAAACACCACAGCAACAATCGTTTAGGTTTCAGCCAGACCATCCTTACCAAGAAAACAGCCACATAGGTTGATTGTGCAAGAAGCTCATAACGACCAATATTTACGTTAGCAGTTAGGTGTAAGTGAGAAAGTTAGGTGACAAAGTGACCAAACAAACATAGGACTTTCAGTCAGAATACCGGGGTTCGTGTCCTGTGTGAAACCAACAATCACTTTTTTAAATCAACCAACTTTTACGATGTAATGTAGGTGCGTCTGTGACGTAGTTACGTCCTCATTTTAGTAGTTTTACGTGACTTATTTTAAGTCAAACCCTGATCTTTTCCTAACCCTAACCTAAGTATTTGTGTTGCCCCAAACTTAACTATTTCTGTTTCACAACATTAACTATGTGTAACTATGTTAAATAGAACGGTCACATTGTTAAAACTGCCATTGTGGGCCCGTAACACAGCGTTAAATAGAGTGCTCCTAAGTCATTTTTGAGTCATTGGCAATCAACCTAATCTGTCGTTTAGGTATGCAGATGTGTAGATTTCACCAGATGTGCAGTGCTGGGATAAAGCCTGAGATCAGGTGCATGGCTCTCCTCTTCCACTATCTCTGCTATCTATTTAGCAAGGGCACAGTCGCTGCATCTGGGGCTCACCGCCGCCAGTGTGATTGATTTAAAGAAATGCAAACGTTTTAATGTTGTAGCCAGACCATACTTCAGCACTGACACTGTGCTGTGGAGATAGGTCTGACTATGTGAGATTAGGTTTAACTTGAATCAAACATTGTATTAGTCTGCTCCTAATACTCCTCTAGAGTAATGGATTTTAACACCTTTGGAATTATTTATTGACCCTTCAAGTTAGAATAAACTCTAAGTAGAGTTTCATACAACAAAATGATGTTTGTCAGAATGGAAGAGACCGGATCAAGATTGGCCTCATTGCTTATCTCATCTCATTATTAAAATGTAACTACATTCACTATACAACCTGATCACAGAAGAGACACCAACATAAGTGAGTAAAGCAGGCCAAACAAATTGACAAAAGGATTTCATGCCTAATGTTATGTATTTCTTTTGGGTACCTGTTACACTAAACCTTCATTTGTTTGTGATTTGGCATAACATTACCTTTCATATTTTTTTTTCACACTTCCCATTTTGAGGACAGCCCCACTAAGCACCAGTGACTAACATCACTCCATCATCACTGTCACCATAAGCAGCAATGCTGACCCTGGTGACTACACTATGGCTCTTTTGTGTCAAAGTTAAGGGATAGTGCTGAACATACTGAAGAAAAATGGCATAGGCAGATGAAAAGTAAGATAGGATATTAAGAAGTCAGTTTACCTTGTTTCCAGAGGCACATTGCTACCCAGCACCCAGCTGTCTTGCAGCGGGACGCTCTCGGGGGGTGTGGTCTGCAGCTCGGCTGGTGATTGGCCGGCCACAGGGGCCGGGCTTCCAGTAGGAGGGGTTAGCTGACGCGTAGAATTCAGTGATTGGCCAGCGTGGTGCGTGGAGCCCAGGGATTGGTTGAGAGCTGTTATTGAGGGCTGCTGGCGGTGGGGCGGAGGTACTGGAGGCAGGGTGGAGCCGTGGTGATTGGATGGTTGCTCTGTCAACAAGAAAGGAGAAGCATGTTTAGAAGGATGCTTGTCTTCGTTCTGCTTTTATAGAGTGACCGCACACACACACACGGCTCCACTTACGGAAGTGATTTTCTCATTCAATATCTCATTTATGTTTCATAAAATGCTTATATAAAGAGTTTTACGCCCGGAACCAAGCTAACTAGCTACGAGATGAATCCTGACCATAAAATATTTGATTTGGCTCAAAGGAAAATTTCGAAAACAGCCAAAAATGCAAAGACAAGGTACATAAACGATCATAGACTTAGACATAGACATAGCAGCTCGCTATAGCCGTTCGTGGGTTCCCGGGTGCGGTAAACATTTCCATGGTAACAGCGAGCTTTACCAATCAGAGACGTCGCTGATATGCTTAGGATTGTAGGTAATGTAATACTTCTCCATGACATTGCAAATAAAACATGTTATTCGTAAAACAAGGTTGGTATTATAGTGCCTTGTGTTTTCTACAGAGGTATAAACCTTCGTTTCACAATCTCACAGTTCGTGGCCAGTCTACCTTTAGACATTATGGCTAATAATCAAAATGTTATGGGGGAAATGAATGGAATTTTTACTTCCGGAACCACACTCGAGCTCTATTACACTTCAACTTATCCGTATCCGGTTTAGTGCTGTGGGGAAAACATATTCTATTATATATATTATATCACAGACAGGAGCAGATTCTTCGCTTTTCAAGTCAGTTTGTGCCTGCCTCTCATGTTGCCAGGCCAAAAAATGCAATTTGTGGGCTTTGGAAGGGTTGTATTTTGGAGTTTTTTTCCTTTGAGGGTTTGTTACAGACCTGGCATTGGTAACTAAGCGGTTTATTGTTTGTTTTAGGGAGAGTGTTTGTCCTTAAGGACCAGGAGACCTGTCCCCTCAAATCATATATATATATATATATATATATATATATATATATATATATATATATATATATATATATATATATAATATACCCACTTCAGATCACATATCTCCGTCCAATCAAACACAGTGTCTTATCTGTAAGAAAATATAATGGATTCTCGTGACAGACTGTCACAGACTTTTACTGGTTATCAAAGTAAATGTGAATATCTGTGAATGTCTGTGATGCTGTAATTGGCAGGAATCTAACTATGGTGCCTGTAACAGTTCAAGCTGTTGAGACTTTAACAGTGACTTCTTAGAGTCAGACAGCTCCCCTAAATACACCAGCCCTGAGGCAACAGATGGAGAGATTGAAGATGCCGAGAAAGATCAATGGCAGACCTTTAATTTTTATATAGGCGGTGGCAATGAAATTAAATACAAAGTCAAAAAATGTTCTGAGATTCACCTCTATATAGTGTTCTGTGTGTGTACATGTCCGATTTTGTGTGCGTCCCAGAGTCCATTTATGGCTCAAAATGTGACATTATGATGTTATGTTTGAGTGGCTGTTCTAAGTGAGAATAACTGACTCCAAACCTTTGCTGTTTTCCTCTAAATTCACACACACTGCCACCTTGTCCTTTGGTTTCCTTTCTGTTATATTATATAGCCATGAGGTGCTGTTCCCCACAGCAAACAACCACTAGAAGAGTCTGTCACTGTCAGATGAAATTTTAATCAAATGTATTACAGTGATGAATACATTCAATGGAAATGGGTCTATCTGCTGATAAACACTTCTTGAATCTTGATGTCATGCTGTTCCTTTTAAAGATCATCTAAGACAAATGTAAGAAGAAAAGCTTGTTGCTGTCAAATTCAGCATTTACCGACTGTGGGCTTGGATGTAAATTTCCCTGCGGTCAGGGCCGGGGAGAATTATGACCAATCCTTTACTCAGCTCAGCCCAGCCAGCCTGAATACTGATCAGTGATTGGCCTTCACAAAACCCCACTTCGTTTTTGTAAAAATATTTGTTTAAAGTTGACCTGGCTTCAACTTTTCTCTGCTGTTTTTTCCCCCATTGCTTTTTGGCTCCTTTTCTGTCCTCAGAGTGCTCTGAAGGAAATGAATGGCAATGCTGGTATTTGATTTGCATAAAGAGCATCACGTCTCCATTTCCCAGCCCTGCTGTTATTCATTCTCCACTGCCCAAATAGAAAGCAAAGGAGAAAAGGAGGGATATGTGCAGGAGAAGTAGGGTGGGATTTTTGTTTGTGCTCGCTCCACCCCTCCCCCTCGCTCTCTTTCTCTCCATATGTTGTTTTGCCGACTTAGTAATTACTCCACTTATGCAAACCTTCAAGGCTAAACACACACACACACACACACACACACACACACACACACACACACACACACTCACACAAAGTCAGGATTTTCTGGATGAGTGTTCAGGCATCATTAACAAGTCTACAACTGTGTGTCATCACTGCAAATGTAAATCTAAACACCTTTTATTCACTCAGATGCTGAAAAACAACACACAGACACGCACATTACTCTGGGTACTGTTTGCCTAAAAAAGTGATGAATTAATCTCAATGAGAGGGAGGCAGGGAGATTTATCGCCCTAGCTGACAGACAAAAAGTCTTAATGCAGCAGAAAAAAATCGCTCACTTGTGTGTCAGAATCAACGTCCCATTCGATCTTCCAAAATACTGTATCTCTGGTCTCTATGTGTCTGGTACTATTAAGCCTAATGCCAGAATTTGTATTCTTTTACCCCCAAAATACTTTTAAAAAAGTGTTAAATTTGGGTATGCACGATTTGTTCAGCGTGTGTGACCTCAGCGATGACGTCCTTGTGTGTGTAAGTCCAAACTGTGTAACGCAAAAGGGACAACATGCATGCGTGCATGGACCAACTCCTTTACTGTAATGAGTATCCTAATGTATGGGACACAGGCCTTCTATATTGAAGACAAACATTAAAGTCACATCCCAGTTTCAACTTGTGATTTTTGTAAAATCATTTTCATGCTTAGATAACAGGAATACACAGCGAAAACTGTTTTGTAATCAAACAAAGTATGAACAAAGTATTATTTAATCCAAGAGCACTTCACAACTCTGCTGAGAGCAACTTTTACAGAGGAATAAGAAGCCCAATTCTAAGCATGATGTTGTTTGACTCAGCCCAGAGTGATTGGTTGGTTGGAGACTATTGTGAGAGTGTCTTTGAGCAGTCTTCATGTAAGGAAAGAAAACCTAATTAAAAGCAATGAAATGGCTAGCAGTCTGTGCATTTTCATGTTGTGATGAAGCTGATTCTGGTTATATGTAGAGTAGTCTCACATTACCAGAACTTCCTCCACAGCGCTGCAGAGGAAGGTCTAACTAGTCCACACAGCATTCCGGGATGGGAGAAAAAACGTGCTCTGGTTTATTGGCATTTCTTTAAAGTGATCATACTATGCTCATTTTTAGGTTCATAATTGTACTTAGAGGTTGTACCAGAATAGGTTTACATGGTTAAATTTTCAAAAAAACACCATATTTTTGATGTACTGCACATTGCTGCAGCTCCTCAGAGTTTGAGGGCGTGCCCTGACAGTACCTAGGTAAGAACTACTAGCCAGTCAGAAGCAGAGTATGAGGGCGTGCCATGCTAGCAGCTAGGCGAGCATTACAACGTGTTCCAAAGTGACCACGTTTGTCTCTGAAGTAAAGGCTGGACTACAATAGAGCTGTTTGGAGCAGTTTGTGAACAGTGTTTTCTGTTGGAGATGGTAAGTCCCTTTGGGGTGGACTTTGGGCTTTTTCACTTTGTAAACCTACTACATGCACACAAAAAGATATATAACACAATAAAGGAAAGGGAAAAAGCATTATATGAGCACTTTAAACCAATCACAATCGTCTATGCGCCAGGCGGAGCCATGGTGCCTCTGCAAGTGTACGTTCAAAAATAGTTTTAGGCGCTCAACAGAAAACTCAGATTGGACAGATAGTCTAGCTAGCTGTCTGGATTTACCCTGCAGAGATCTGAGGACCAGTAAAAAATAGTCCTCAGAAATCCACCGGAGGTTAGAACGCCAACACAAAGAAAGAGGAAGGTAACGTGCATCCGGCCGAATGAACGACGTCCGGCGGAATTTCCGGAAGCAATGGAGCAATCCCGGGAGTCGACGGTCGTGGATATAGACTATATGTAGAGTCACAGCCTGCAGGGACACAGCCTGCCCACTAAGTGACATCCAAATGGGTCTGTGATGCGTCTCAAACAGCAGCCTCAGCCTGGACACTGACACCAAAAATGTCTGTTGATGCTTTTTCTGGTTGGTAAAAATGTCTTAGTCTTCTGATGATTATCTGGACCTGCATCAAATGTATAGCATCTACACATAGATATTCAATAATCCAGCTTTTTCTTTGTAGTGAATGTCAGTATAGATATGGCATTTATGTGTGTATGTGTGTGTGTGTGTGTGTGTGTGTGTGTGTGTGTGTGTGTGTGTGTGTGTGTGTGTGTGTGTGTGTCTGTGTGTGTGGGTGCGTGTGTCTTCAGCTGACAGACAGAAATGTTCTGTTTCGTGAACTACCCTTCAAAAAACCTAGAAGTTTTAAAAATAGAGCTGACACAGCCGTTATTTTTAGGATTTACCCTATATCAGTCAGTAAAGAGCTACTTATAGCCTTCAGGAGTTTTGTGAAAATGGCCCCTGAAGTGTGACAAAAGTCATTAATCGTCATTTGCCATAAAAAAACTAAATGACACAGTCTCTAAATAGTCTCTTGTCTGATTTGCATCCAAGAGCTTCCTCTATAGCATCAAGGCAGCCTTGGTCATGGCTTCCACAGTCATAACTCATACAGTTTGTAACGACAACAAAACAACAACAAGTTATTGATAACATGTGCAGGTACAGTAACTAGTTAAGCTCAAATAATTATCCGTCGTGTATACGGAGGAGAAATTGCATACTGTAGTGAATTATGAATTATGAACTGCATATGTTGAGGATAAAGTCAATAAAACATTCAAGGGCAATTAAAACACAGCATCATGAATATCAGGGCCACATGTTCATCTTTACCAGTCAAATAAGAAAGTTATGTGACTTGCACTCAGACACCCTGGGGTGTTTGGCTCTACCTACTGAACCCCTCACATGGTCATTAAAATACACTGAACAAAATTATAAATGCAACACTTGTTTTTGCCCCCATTTTTCCTGAGCTGAACTCAAAGGTCTAAGACTTTTTCTGTGTACACAAAAGGCTTATTTCTCTCAAATATTGTTCACAAATCTGTCTAAATCTGTTAGTGAGCACTTCTCCTTTGCCGAGATAATCCATAGACCTCACGGGTGTGGCATATCAAGATGCTGATTGGACGGCATGATTATTGCACAGGTTAGGCTGGCCACAATAAAAGGCCACTCTAAAATGTGCAGTTTTACTGTATTGGGGGGGGTCTTGAGAGGGAAAATGCTCACATTTGATGGCGTCTGGCACTTTGGAGATGTGTTCTCTTCACGGCTGAACCCTATAGGGCTAGGGTTAGGGTAGAAGTGCTCTCTAACACGGATTTACACACATTTGTGAACAATATTTGAGAGAAATGAGCCTTTTGTATACACAGAAAAAGTCTTAGATCTTTGAGGTCAGCTCATGAAAAATGTGGGCAAAAACTAAAGCGTTTATAATTTTATTCAGTATAGTGTCTTCCTCCCCTGCAGCTCTGTCACGCAAGATATATTTGTGTAACTATAAATTAGGTCTGTGAGACGGATGGACTTCATTTGATTTTTTAATACAAACTCAGTATCACTTCCACATATAGTTTAAATAACTACTACACGATAGGACAAATTGTAAGTTCCTAGAGTTCAAATCAATTTCCCCATGTTCTCAAATAATCACCAGGGACGAAACAGTCTATTGTTAAATCCTCCTTGGGCTGCAAATCAGAAAATAAGGCACACAATTGTATATTACAGCCAAGTCCCAATCCCTGCAGGACAATAAGCAATCAGGTCACATATATGCACACGCATGCACATACGCACACACGCACGCACGCACGCACACACACACACACACACACACACACACACACACACACACACACACACACAAACCTCTCCTTTTTGTCAATACACGTTGGATTTTCAGTTGCTTTGGAGTGTGTGTGTGTCTTTTTTCAGCAGAAGAAAATATCGAGATCCAGAAAAAAGATGAGAGCGAGACAGAGTGAAGAGAAGGAGAGGGCAACAGACCCTGAAGAAGTACAGATAAAGCTATGCAAATCAACGACGAGACCAATGAGATTGGTGGAGTGATAAGAGATGAAATTGTGTGTTGATGGAAGCCAGTTCCCTTTATATGTATGGGAGGTTTCATTTTCTCCATGCGGTGCACTGTAAATTCCAATTCAATTCAATTCAATTGTATTGAATGCACTGTAAAATACAGAAAACTGGGGCCATCT
This sequence comes from Sander vitreus, assembly GCF_031162955.1. Classification (NCBI taxonomy): domain Eukaryota; kingdom Metazoa; phylum Chordata; class Actinopteri; order Perciformes; family Percidae; genus Sander; species Sander vitreus. The sequence goes on from NC_135856.1 coordinate 36,047,587, forward strand.
GAATGGACTTGCAAAGGGGGAGAATAGCACTGTGGGCTCGATGGCAAATGAATAAATGATCTGATAGTAAGGATGCAAGCTCAATTAATTTAACAAAGGTTCTCATTTAAAAAATATGAAAGATGGCGCTGATGCTACAGTATAGTGTAAATATTGTCAGATGCAATTTGACACAGTTTTCTATAATATCATCTAGCAAATACAATTTGTAATACTTGCAGCAGGCCAAAATTGAGCAGGATTCGTGATATCCATACTTCTAAAAAACATAATTTAGATGCCTTTGTCAGATGCACAATCGAGCATATTGCTTTTACATCAATTAAATGTCACTTTATCTTAAAATTTGAATTTTTGTAAACTCTTTGGGGGCCTTTTTTGATACAGTTTTGAACAATAGGCAGCAGGAACAGATATTGTTAACCCCCCACTGTAATCATGGCATACACACACACACACACACACACACACACACACACACACACACACACACACACAGACACACACACACGTCACGTCCACCAAGATTAATTTAGAACAAAATCCATTAATAGAAGGTATTTTAAAATGAATTCCAACCCCCAGTTTAAGTAAAATCCATGCACACAATCAGTGTTGTGGAGAGGCTGCAGCCTTCTGTGTCAGCTCCCCACAACAAATCACAGCGTGGAAAACAATAATGGACCCAGCTACTTTAGGGCTCCAATTCCCTGATTATAAAACACAAGTATCTGTCAGACACCTCGTTGATTAAACATGAGAAAGCCATTACTGCCATTCATTTTATTTTATTTCAGTCTGTTCAGTATTCAGTGTTTTCACCCAGATGTTTTGTCACCAAAAAAGATCAAACAACTTAACACTAGTGATGAAAATAATAAAACATAACTAACTATATCAGAACATATTCATACGTCTGTGGGATGAAACTAAAACAAAAGAAAAGGTGCAGGGACATCAGGACTGTTAATGGACACTGATCAGAAAACATTCCTTACAAGTTTGTTGAATAAATGATTTACCTCTTTTTTTGGATCTAAATGAACCTGGTCTTCCTAGCCAGTAATCTCATTCCAGTGTCTTGGAACAGATGATTACCAGCACGCTCTTATACAGTAGCCTATGTCCCGCTGGGAAAACCATTATCTGTCCAGTGGTTGCTCTGTAGGCACTCAGCCTTTAGTCATAGGTATAACACAGCACAACAGTGCCAAAATCAGGAGGTCTCACTCCCTCTCATTGCTTAATTACCTCCCAGAGGGACTCTGCTGTGTGCTTGAATTAACAAGTGAAGACACATACTGTAAGATGAGCTGAAAGGACATTTGAGAAAGAAGAAAAAAAAAAAGGAACAGAAAGCCATGCCTCTGTGATCCTCCTGGAACTGCTCTGTGTGTACATACTGACCATGCTGTAGTTACAGTATGGCAGGACAAATGTTTTGCAGCAAAAGTGTGAACCCTCAGAGTATGATTTTACTCCAGAATACACACACACACACACACACACACACACAGTGCTCTCAGTGTGATGGACTGATGTGTGCACAGTAAATTGCCATCTCAGTGGAGCAGTGAGGTTGAGGGAAGAGGTTATTTGTCAAAGGCAGAGCTATGACACGCTTCACTATGACTCTCTGTCTCCATGTATGGATCTCTATATGCCAATCACTCTCTCTGTTCTTGTACAGCAATTATTCTCCCTCTGCATAACTACCTTTCCTCGCTCTCTCTCTCTCTCTCTCTCTCTCTCTCTCTCTCTCATAAACCAAGTCAAATATTATACATTTTCCTTGTCAGTGTTTCCAGGGTTTTGTTCTTTTTGACTGAACTCAGAATTTGGTGTACACTCAAAAAAAGTAGCTCTCTTTTCTGAAAAAAAAAATCTGTTTACAATTTAATGTATGCCTAACAACCGTTCTGTTTACATATTCTGTTATGTTTTGCACATTCGGGAAGTGCCATGTGCTCAGTGCTGTAGTTTTATGTATCCAATTTATTTAGTGTTAGAGCACTGCAGAATGTTTTGTTTTTGAAGCCTCAAAACCTATGAATTAAATATCCTATGTGGCTTTAATAGAAAAATGTATTTGACGCATCGTAATCGAATCGGGAGATCAGTGAAGATTCACACCTCTAATGCACAGTCTTAATATAGACTATAGAGCCATTGATAACTTTTGTTCTGAAAAGTTGTGTTTGATTTTGTTGCTATATTTTTTTTTTTTTAAGGCCAATTGAAGCCGGGGTCAGGGTTTGTGTTAAACTCCATCACTGTTGATAGAAAATTGAACAAGGTGAGAAGAAAAGAGGATACAGAAAGAACAGAAGGTGACACAAGAAGTCAATTAAAAGTTTCAGAAGCAACAACAATGGTCAACAGAGTTTAGACGAGGTGGACAGAGAACAAGGTGGACTGAAAGAGAGGAACAGCAAGAGGTAAGACAGGGAGGGTAGGAATGAGAGATTTCGGGGAGAAAAAGAAAAAAAAAAGAATAGAGAATAGATCCTGGGAAAAGTAAAAGGCTTATCGACACAGTAAAAGAGGTCAGTAGAAGAGTTAAGACTCGTGGTTTTTGAGGCGTGAAAACTCATTCCACCTCTGGACTCCCAGCAAGGAGAGGGGAGTAAGAAAGGCCTCTCTCCCCAGCCACGGGCTGCCTTTGTGGGGCATGTAGGTGGAGAGTGTCCCTCTCTGCTCAATGACCCACTCCAGGAAAAAGGATAGAAAATAAAACACAGGAAAAGAGAGACAGAGGGCGCAGAGATGTTTTGAAGGTGGGATCATTCCAATTCGATTGAGACAGGCGCAGTATTACACTGCTACACAGATCAGAAATACTAATCATATTACATATGTTTTTAGCCGATGCCAAATTACAGAGAGCGTAGGCTGTGTCTTCTGTTTAAAGAGGTAAAACACTGTGTGAGAGGCTTACAGTTTTGTTCCCACAAATAAAAACACGCCAGCACTGTAATGATGCCATTTGTAACAACATGAATTCTTATGAACATTTCATAATTAGACTATGAAAACCCAAAGTGACGGAAAGTAAAAGGTGTGCATTGGGCACAGAGCACATACTAATCCGCACACAGACATATTGTAATCAATGTGCTCAATAAAATTGTTTTAGTAAAAGGCAATACAGCAGATAAATCTTGTTAAGTAAAGTCAGGTCTAGACTTTTAGAAAAATGAGCTGCCATGGATTGTGTCTGGCTGACTGAAATTACCACTCAGACTCTTCTCGTTCATGAGGCATAATGCACTACACCAGCAAACATGATATCACGTGGCTTTTACAAGTGCTGTCTGCATCAAACACGACAGCAAGAAGTTACGTTTGCGTCTCTAAGGCTGTGTTTAGACGGAAACGATCTGAAGAGAAAGCGCAAAAGTGGAGTTGTGTTCTCACTTTTTATTCCGCGTTTAGACGAGAGTTTTGGGGGGGAAAGCCTTTTTACATATGGTGACGCAAAAGTGTGTGAAATTCGATGTAGTATGCACGCCAGGCGGCTAGGTTGCACTGCCACACAACCCCACCAAGGCCGCGCGCCTACGTAGAACCTTCCTTCTACTTCTCTCCTTAGTAGCGCAAAACCAAAACATGGCGAAGCAAACAACAAAAGCTGACAATTTTGTCTTTACAGACGAGGAGGTGGATTTGCACGTTTGTCTGATGATGACCGGCACAGTCGACCGTGATAAGCCACAGCACAGCACCCACGGGAGCACTACCAATATCCTGAGCCTCGCAGCCCTTCAGCCGCTGCTTGAGAGTGAGAGGCAGCGGGCTGAGGAGGCTGAAGCAGACCCTCCTCAGCCCGCTGGCCGCTGCCACTCTCTCTCTCTCTTTCTCTTCATCCACAACGTTGTAGCCTACTCTGGCTCAAATGAATAGCCTACATATGGTCATCGAACTATAACAACCTTATCCACACTGTCGAAATCATTTAAATATTGAGCCATTACATTGAAAATCTTTTAGATAACAGGAGCCTATCATTTCTGTAGCCTACTCCGTAACAACAGACTACCTGGACGCCTTTTTCTCGTCTCTCTCCACACCGCTGTCTTCAGACTTTTGCGTTTTTACCCTTTAGACGGTAACGCGACGGTGGAGCATTTTTAAGATTTCCACTCTGGAGGGTGGTTTCACTTTTTTGCGTTTTTAAGCCCTAAAAACGCAGTCGCCGTGTAAACGAAAGGCACATCTGATAAAATGTTTTGTCGTTTTTACCCGTGAGCGTCATCATGTAAACAGGGCCTAAATTTGAAACTAAAGCTACATTTTAAAGCTACGATTTGTTTGTTCAAGCAGCAATTACGACCCATATTTGCATTTATAATGGCGGCACCCTCTAGTCCGCAGTAATTATGACAGGAGCAAAGCAGGAAGTAATGTGACAAAGTATTAGAGTGCCAAACTCTGCTTAAGGGACAGGTTGGCGGTGGTAGATGGCTCAAACAAACACAGGACTTAGACCCAAGAGAAGAGACCGGGGTTCATATCCCGTTTAAAAGTAAAAGTAAACAGCAAAATGTAAACTGTAAATTGTTACTTTACTGAACAAACAAAACATGTCATGTTCTGCATCACGTGTGCAACTGGAAGTAAACTAACGTAACAGATACACTGATTTTGAACCCAAACCAAATATAACTAAACATAACCAAGTAGTCTCTGCACCTAAACATAACCAAACTGCGACTGTTTCACAATGTTAACAACATGTTTAAAAAATAAGACCGTTACGTTCTCTGGTTCAGATATGAGGACAGAAAGCACTCCTGTGGATCGTATTATAGGGTAAGAATAAATGACCGATATTGTTGCCTATATTCCCCTTTTAATTGTAAAATATACTGGCAGACTAATTATACTACTATATTAAACTAATATTCTTTTACCAAGCAGACTGCTCTTGTGTAAGTCTCTCATTGATGGTCTTCCTCAGCCTATTCAGAAATTTCCACCCAGACAAAAGAAAGAAGGGAGTATATCATATTAGTCCTGGGTAAACTGCTCTGTGTCACTTTATATTTAGAGCTCTTTACGAATTAGGGCTGGCCTTCACAGACAATTCTCTGGTAGCCTCCAGCCTATTGGTCACTCACAACCACATCAGGAACAAAGAGTGATGCAGCGTTCATGAACTATGCTTTAAAAGTCTGGACCGCTCTCTCTGAAGATAAAAAAGCCTAGACTGTGGATTTTACTTTGTCTTTTGATTGCATTTTTGTAAATGGACTGCATTTATATAGCGCTTTTCTAGTCTTAACGACAACTCAAAGCGTTTTTACATAGCACAGGAACCATTCACACATATTCATACACTTTGACAGAGGCTGCCGTACAAGGTGCTACCTGCTCATCAGATACACATTCACGGGAGCAATTCGGGGTTCAGTGTCTTGCCCAAGGACACTCCGACATGGGACTGCAGGGCCCTGGATCGAACCGCCAACCTTCCGATAGGGGACCGTTCTACCACCTGTGCCACAGCCACCTCTTGCATCATTTGTCTCATCTTCCTGCCTGTCTTTTTAACTCAGTGCACTTTGACCACCTTGAGCTATACTTTATGAGAGGTACCTTACAACCAAACCATATTATTATTATTATTATTATTAATACAAACAGCACATTGGAAGTACAATATGGCCTTGAAAAGGGGGCAAGAAAACACAGGATTGAACCAGTGGGGAAACTCCCTGAGAGATGTGAGACCCTCCAATACCTTCACTGTCAACAGGATGAATTGCAAAGCCTGAATTGATTAAGGGAAAGTAGCATGTGTGTGTCTAGCACAAGGAGACAGCTCTGATCCTCAGCTAAGAATATGAACCGGCACTCGGGTCATCTGGAGATGAGCTAAATGTTTGCTAAATGCAGATGTTTCTCTCCAAACGAGGCTAGAAATATATCACTGTGTATGAGAGTGGTAATGAACAGAAGTGATTGCTGAGGCTGAGATGAAACATCACAGGAGTTGGTTTACATTAAAACGAACAAATGGCTGAAGCCATAATTCTGCTATTTAGCCAACAGAAACAAATCCCATTCCAGTCTGTTATTGGGGCATCTGTTTAAAGGGGATGTACTCGATATTCACAACATTAAAACCCATATTTTGCTATGCAAAGATAAAGTGGAGTAAATAGGGGGCCTCGCGTACAAACGTGTGTTAGTGTGTGTGTGTGCTCTTTCTCCCCACTTCTCGCCAGTAACTCCTGTGCTGTAAAATTGGTGTTTTCATGGCCACTGCATTTGACAATACACATCTCCTTTTAAAGAAAAAAGAGACATGGAGGGAAAGAGAGAGAGGAGGAACAGAGGGAGGGGAAGGACAAGTGAAGACCCAGAGAAAGAAACTAAAAGTGACACACGTGAAGGTATTAAGACAAAGTGAAAGGAGAAGGAAGAGAGGAAGAGAAAGCATGAAATGAAAACATAATGGGATGCAGCAAAGAAGGCAAGGAAAGAATGTGAGAGGGAAAGGGTAGTCCGTCACAGTGTTTCTACAACAGGTCGGCCAAGACTGACAGTTAGTACTCAGAGACCCCTTTAATGCCAGTGTTAGCGTCCCAGTAATCCTCTTAGACACAAGCAGCCCTGGGAAGGGATTTCACTAGATGTAATTTAAGCTACAGTAGTCTACATTTTATAAAAAAAAAAGAAAGTGGGGCCAGATTGTATTTACCTACATGAGTTTCTGGTGCTATTATAGATATTGCTAACATCTTTTCCACACAGGAATCAGTGACTTGGAACTTTCGATACGTTCGTGTAAAATACAGATGCTTGGTCATGTGCCTTTGGTGTTGTTATTCACGCTAATAGTCTCCTTTAGCGTCGGGACGGACTGACTGACATGCGGCACAAGAACGGGACAGGTTTAGGAAAAGATGGTGGGTGGGGTGACAAAATGTACATTTCTGTGTCACACGGGACAAGAACGAGACATAAACCCCGGTCTCCTGGGTGAAAGTCCTGTGTTGTTTGACCCATCCACCCCCCCAACCAGCCTCCTTACGCAGATCTTCAGTCTTTCACACTACTACTCTACCGTTGTCTCTCTTAATACTACGTCATCTTACAACGCCGTGGTTGAGCTGTGTTGTGTTCCTTACAGACGCTAAAGGGGGATTTTTGCAACACTGACCAAGCGTCAGTATTTTACGAGTTGGGAGTGAGAACGGGTTGGTAACTTTCGAGTTCTATTTGAGATTTTATGAACTGTGACCTCCTCGCAAGAACCCTCCAAATGAGGAGTTATGACAAGAAAGGAAAGTGACATAACATGAACGAGAGAAGACACTGCAGCAGTTTCCTGGACATGTTGCTCTCACAACATCAGATATCACAAAATATTGCAATTTCCTAAAAGGAAAAAGCAAAACCATATCTTTTTTGTAAGTCATAATATTCATTTAAATAGATGAAAGTAGACCTCAGATACACTACTGCTGTAATGACCAATTTTCTGATTAAAATGTAAGCTATATTTGAATCTGGGCTGATATTTGTATATTTTAGTAGCGAATCGCACCATGATTACCATGCGTCTAGCTCAGAATGAATGAGTCCTGTTGAGTGGGTGGGGTGCCAGAAACATAACAAAGAAGCTAAGCTTAAGTTGGTGTCAATTCTGTACATCTGAGTCAAATGTCTATGCTGTTTGTAGCCTTTTCTCCTGTCTGTGACTCATCACAAAGAGAAAAATAGCACAGAGGTCACCTTTCTGGGCAATTACACTTTGTTCTGTTAGGAATGAAATGTAATACTATATCCTGAACAGCAAAGTGTGAGGGAATCCTTCCAAAGACAGCTGGAACAATAACAGCTGAACCTCTGCACTACAGCATGTCTTCCTAGAAACAGATCAGTGCATCGGCTTTATGGGTGAAACAGTTCTCAACACAATCCAAAAACAGCTACCTCTCTGTAACTTGTTAGTCATATTCAACATTTTCATCCAAAAACATATCTGATAAAAGTGGTCCATTCAGCGTTTTATTTATTTATTTATTGGCAGAATAATATTAATATCTAAAGAAACATGAGGCTCAAATAAAGCAGGATTATCTTGTGGTCATTTTCTATTCTCACCATGCCGCTTTTGTACTTTATTTATTTATTAATGCTCCTGAATTGGTTGACTTCAATCTTATCAGGCACCCCATTGCTATGGTAATTTGGATAACTAATGCTGACCTTACACCGAACGACTTTTCAAGCGATTCCAATGTCGCAGACTCATTTCCAATATCAGTAAACGAAATCCTGAGAGTCTTGCTAGAGTTGAGACACGCTCCCGCCGTCTCACAATTGTCTTACTATCGCGAGGAATGTAATTGTGACGTATTGCCAAAATATTTGAGGAGGTTGAGGTATGGCTGGATGCACAAATCTTCTAAATTTGACCCAGGAAACTGAAGTTAATACAATTTCATTCAATCATGACCACAATCTTTCTTTAACCTGACCTTAACCAGGTTGTTTCTGTTGCCTAAACCATAGAGGTGGAAGATCAGGAACCACTGTAACTAAATGTTGTTGTAAGGTTCATAGCAGGGAAGGAATTTTACAAGGGCCATGGGCCGCTGTGCCTCCTCAGTGTGGCCTTACGCCCCTCTAAAAACGGTATGCCCTGCAGCCACAGTGGCCTTGATGCGCCGCCCGTAATGTCAAGTTAAATCATGTGACCATTGTCAACAACAAATGGGTGCACTCCCTCCAGCACCAATCAGGAAGCAGCAAACGGCTAGAGTGTTGTTTGTGGTTGCTATGGCTAAGCTAAACGCTAAAGGGGGAAAGTTGCTGATTTCCAACCCTCCAAAAGCAGACTTCTGGGTACTGCCGCCATTCATCTGCATGTACGACAGAAGAGAAAATTTGCAAGCTTCCCCTTAAATTACCAGCTAACACTAGCGGTAGCTAGCTAGCTTGGTTACATTTTTCAAAACAAATCTAGTTGTAGTGTTGCAATGTGTGACCCTGCAAGATCCCCAGTCTTTACATATTATGACATTAGATGTGAGATGGTTGTCTTTAGATGTGAGATGGTGTTAGACTTTTCAAAGACTGTTCAAAGTCTTGTGGTGTCTGGTAGGCATAACACTGCTAATAAAGCTCATTTGGGTGGGAATGGAGAGCAAAGAGAAGGAAGGGACTTAACTGAAGACAGAGAAAGTGTTAGTGATGGTTACAAAGAAAACATTAATAAAAGGAGGAAGTAGAGAGATAAAGCATCAATATCTGTCCGTTTCCTCTCCTTAAATTGATTTGGACAAAATACCGGAGAAACTTCCTCTCCCTTCTCCCTTTCATTGCTGTCATGGCCCGATTTCCATCTTTTCTTTCTCTCCCTCCATATTTCTGTCCCATCGCCTCCTTCCTACTCCCGCCATCCTCTTCATTTGACCTCCTCTCTTACTTTCCTTTCCTCTCTTCCACTCGGTTATTTAGTATAGGCAGCTGCAGCCTTTTCAGAGCCTCTCATCAGTCCTCCACATTTCTCACTCCTTATTGTAACACCAGTGCACTGACCCCTCATCCACCCTCCCTTCCCTCCCTCTCTCTCTCTCTCTCTCTCTCTCGCCCTCATTCTCTCATTCATTTTCTCCTGCCAAGTCAGCTCTCGGTGCCCTGTCGCTCTCTCTCTCTCTATCTCTATCCATTTTTTTACTCTCTAGCTCTGGCCAAGTCGTTAATATGGAAGACAGTGTTCCTCAAAGCCACAGGGTCTTCCTTTCCTTTTTCTATTTTACTCTTTCATCTGTTTTCTATCCATTTTTTGTCCTCACAGCCACCAGGAGTTTTTTTCCGAACGTATGTCCTACTCTTTGTTTCCATATTTCCATCACATTCACATGCTTTGCTCTCCCAACCACTCTCAAAATCAAATTTGCTTTATTGGGTTGGGTATTAGATGAAACATATTGCCAGTGTACTGAAATACAATTGAATCTCAATAACAACCACACTATGAGTGCCAAGTCCCTTGAGGCTACAAGGTTCACTCTATGAAAATTGCTGGATGGAGTGCACATACTGACCATTTTGCTATCGTTAGACTTTTAACATGAGCACAAGCTTGTCTGGAGGGTGATGCTTAGATAGAGGATGTGGGACCCATTCAAATCAAAATGGTTTTACCCATGGGACCATGTCCTCACTACATAAGTTGTATCTTCAAACAGCTTAAAACAACCTAGTCTATATCTATACCTTCCACTTCCGGGATTGCTTCGGTGCCGCCGAAAATTCCGCCGTATGTCCTTTTTTTTACCGTACGCCTGCTTTGTGTTGGCGTCCTAAACTCCAGTGGATTTCTGAGGACTATGGTTAACTGCTCCTCAGATCTCTGCAGGGTAAATCCAGACAGCTAGCTAGACTATCTGTCCAATCTGAGTTTTCTGTTGCACGGCTAAAACTACTGTTGAACCTACACATGTTCCACCAAAACAAGTTCCTTCCTGAGGCTATTTTGCAGAGGCACCGGGGCTCTGTGCGGCTCTCAGGTTTAAAAAAATGCCAATAAACCAGAGCACGTTTTTCGCCTAACCAGGAATGCTGTCTGGATTTACCCTGCAGAGATCTGAGGAGCAGTTAACCATAGTCCTCAGAAATCCACCGGAGTTTAGAACCCCAACACAAAGAAAGAGGAAGGTAACGGTCATCGGCGAAAAGACATGCATCCGGCTGAATTTCCTGCGGCACCGGAGCAAATCTGGAAGTGGAACATCGAGGATATAGACTACATTATTATCAACTACTTCTGTGAGTGCTAATCTTGGAGGAGGATAAAAGCAAATGGTTGGTAGGCACTGTAGGTTTAAAGTGGTCAAACTGTCACAACTGACATCTCAAATGATTTTTGAATGATGCTAAAATGTGAAATATGAGCTCTCAAATTTCAATTTTTAATTAATGGTCTAATCATTTAATGATCAGACCATTAAACACACAACTGTTTGGCTCTTTTCCAGTTACTAAAATGTGAGGATTTTTCTCCATTGAGTACTTTTACTTTTAAAAGATGGAACTTTAACATCTTCAATGCAGTACTTTTACTTGTAACAGGGTATTTTTACAGTGTAGTATTAGTCCTTTTACTTTAGTAAAGGATCTGAATACTTTGTCAACCACTGCTCAACGTAGCCATAGAGGTGGTAGATCAGGAACCACGTTAACTAAATGTTGTTGTAAGGTTCATTTCACAAGGGCCATGGGCCGCTGTGCCTCCTCAGTTTGGCCTTTTGCCCTTTTAAAAAATGATATGCCCCCCGTCTGCAATGCTCCAGCTGATTTCTCTGTTTTCTCCTCTTTCCTGTTAGTACGGTTTAGTGCCTTTTGCTGAGGCAAAGACAGAAACATATGCATTCTTTTCTTCCGATTTATAAAGCCGAACTTATGCCTGGCTCTGTTTTATAAATCTGAAACATTGTGGAGCTGGGCGCACACATACAAGCCCAATTTCCACTCCTGCAGTTTAAAAAAAAAAAAGAAGACAAAGAGATGATTGACAACACCAAAAACCAAGTGGACTTGCCCTTAAAATGGTGAAATTCCAGGCCTGGTTCATAGGGGTCATTTTGGAAGACAACAAAGAATATTGTCATTTAGGTTTGGTGGCCTGTTGGCAAATCACCAAAAGAAAAAGAAGACTGCATTTAAAACCATGTCTTTTGTACAACTACACTCAATTCTGCTTTCAATAACTGAGTCAGGGATTTTCCTTTCAAGAGCAACATATCAAACAGCTTTTACTGTGTTGACTAGTAATTTATAGAAAAAGAAATGTTCAGGTGAATGGTACACACTGTTGACAACCAAGCAAAACTCAGTTGTAATTGCTCTGCTTCCATTATATGTGTAGTAGCAGGTTTGTTTTGACCTATTATATTTCATAGCAGTGAGTCCTTTTCCAGACAGATGAGTACAGACTTTCCATACTGACCCTGGGAACAGAGAGTTGTTGGTCGATATGCAGGCTAAATAACAGGGAGAACAAATGCATTTAAAAGATAAAAAATAACATAAGTATACACTGGCCGTGCTTCCATTTATTCTGGCTCAGATATGACATTTTTAACTGACGCATGCAATGTCAAGATGGTTAAGGCTAACGCCTGCTTCATACTCTACCGATGTGTACCAAGTGTATATTGTACATACGTAAGCTCTCTGCTCATTCAGCAGATGTGAGTAAATTGGCGTCCTTGGGCCCAGTCTGTGGTTTTAACCCACTAATCCACACAGCGGAAGCAAAGCCAACGTTACCCTGGAGTGAGGTATTTATACGTATAAAAGTGCTTTGAAACGATAAAGAAGTAACATCTGGAAAATACATCAAGAACGCAAGAGGGACATTAATAAGAGGGACATTATCTCCATTTATATTTGATTGGTTGGCAGTACTATTTATTCAGCATCCCTACCTTAAAACATGCTGTAGCAGATGTTGGCATCAGATTACAAATTCTAGACATATTTGGTCAAGGACACCAAAAACTTTCCCTTGATTGCCCTTTTTGGCAGCAGCAGCCACATTCTTTTACAAAAAAAACATTTTCCAGAGTTTCTGCAGGTTTTCAAGTCAAATTTAAGACAAAAACATTTTAAGACCATTATGAATGAAATTAGGACCTTGATCACAACATCAACTAAGCCCTAAATCATTTTTTTCAAGCCAAGTATCGCTAAACTTGCACTTCCCCATAACTGAAACCCGAAAAAGACTCGCGCCAATAACACAAAAGCTGATTTGCTGCCATATAAGTTGCATGTTGGTCTCATTTGTACTCATAATACAGGGAATTATTTTTGGCCTAGCGACAGAAAGAACTACAACACCACAGAATTAAAAAAAGAGCATTAGAGGTAGCGTTACATGGACGTAGGAAAATTAAGACCTGTTTAAAATGATTTAAGACCTACAACACAATACTTTAGCGAATTTAAGACTTTTTCAGGCCTACAATTTTAATTTTGAAATTTGAGACCTTTTTTTTGCTTATATTTTACATTTTAGCATCATTCAAAAATCATTTCAGATGTCAGTTGTGACAGTTTGACCACTTTAAACCTACAGTGCCTACCAACCATTTCATCCTCCTCCAAGATTAGCACTCACAGAAGTAGTTGATAATAATGTAGTCTATATCCTCGATGTTCCACCTCCGGGACTGCTCCGGTGCCACAGGAAATTCCATCGGATGCAGGTATTTTCGCCGATGTCCGTTTCCTTTCGCTTTCTTTGTGTCGTAATTCTAAACTCCGGTGGATTTGTGAGGACTATGGTTAACTGCTCCTCAGATCTCTGCAGGGTAAATCCAGACAGCTAGCTAGACTATCTGTCCAATCTGAGTTTTCTGTTGCACGACTAAAACAACTTTTGAACGTACACATGTTCCACCAAAACAAGTACCTTCCCGAGGCTATTTTGCAGAGACACCGTTGCGCCGTACAGAGCTTAACGCCGCCCAAGACGATTGTGATTGGTTTAAAGAAATGCCAATAAACCAGAGCACGTTTTTCTCCCATCCCGGAATGCTGTGTGGATTAGCCAGACCTTCCTCTGCAGTGCTGTGGAGGAAGGTCTGGCAATGCGAGACTAATAATAATGTGACCTAGCAAAATACACAGACACATGAAAAACGACCCATCATTCACAATTAAGCCCTGCAAATCTCTGAAAGCTAAGCTGAAAAACAATAACAGCTTTCGCACCAAGGATTAGGTTTTCACTCACACACACACACACACACACACACACACACACACACACACACACGCGCACACTCCCCTCCACTCTATCTCTTCTGCGTCTCTCTGTCTCCTTGTATGGAGTCTGCTACAACATTTTGATTTACTTAAGTGACTCCATTCTGCAATCAGCCTCAGACATGAGCTGTGTGTTTGTGCCTTTTTCCATTTGTGTGTGTTTGGCTTTAATACCAGCCATCAGCCACTGGCCTGAGGTTCATTAGCCTGATCAATGATTGACTCTTCTCTTACAATTTTCTTTCAAATAACTTTTCTGCCGTTTGACCCCGCTCTCTGCCTCTATCCTCCATCTAAACCTCATTGATTCTTTCTCATGTCAAGACGGATCCTTTCTTTCTTTCGTTCTTCCTACTCTCCATCCCTTCCTTCCATCACCATCATTGATTAGGTCTGGTGTTGAGGAGAAATATGTTTTTTTTTTCTCTCCTTCTCTCTCTCGCTCTCTCTCTCTCTCCTTCCTCTCTCTCATTCAATGGTTCATTGATTAGTTATGGTGTTGAGGAGAATTGCCTACTTGGTCCCAAAGTAAAAAGCACTAAGTGTTATTCGCATTTGTCTCTCCGCCTCGGTCTGACCTCCCTTTTGCTTTCAGTATAGACGTTGTCAATAAGCCTTGGCGTCATCCCCCCTGTTTGCAAAGAAACTTGTCTGTTTTCTGTTGTTTTTCCACTTGGAGCTGATAGTCTTGGCGTCTCTGAGGCATCTAAAGGCTGGACGGTGGAGGGTTTTTGGCGTCTTTTCACTCTCAGGGAGAGTTGAGGAGTGGCGAGCTATTACACCGTCTTTGTTTACGTGTCTACAAACCAATGTCACTTCTGGGTTAAAACAGTTTATGGAACTAATACTGGCTTTTTATTGGAAAAGAGATCGGGTGCAGTTTGTCTCATTACTTAAAGTAGGGGTCTTCAATGTGTTTTAGGCCAAGGACCCCTTAGCTGTGTATTGGCAAGAATCTGGCGATATGATACGTATCACGATACATGAGTCACGATTCAATATATTGCAATATATTTTGATACTGTGCGTAAGGCGATATATTGGGATTTTTTTAAGTATAATTTTAGAAAAACTAATATTTAAAAAAAGACATGATGTGCCTAAAGGTCAAAGAAGTTTACATTAGGTAAACAATTCAGTACACAGAAAAGCAAACTGCCAGTTTGGGATTGTGGTTCACAGGTTCTTAGTGAGCTAATTTTTTAGATGCTAAAGTAGGCCAAAGTTCAGCCATAGCTACATTGTTAGCTTCTAGCAAAAAGTCAGGCACTGTTAGGCGAGGACACTAGTGGTGTGTCTCAGCATAGCCATCTAGCGGTAGGGGGTTTAAACACAACATAAACGTGAACCACTGTCTTTACATGAATATTTTTGCACGTAAACTAAAAAAAAAACAATATTGCATTTTTGAAAATCGATACAGTATTGCTAAATAAAATATTGCAATACTCAAGTGTATCAACTTTTTCTTACACCCCTAGCTTATAGAGAGACAGAGCAGGGACCCCCTACTACATATATAATAAAATTGAGTTGCACATTAAACAGGACCTACAACAACGTGTAGGGTGGCCTAAAGCCTTTATACATACCTTTTTATGGTGCATATAATACTTAGCTTTTAAATATATATTTTTCTGGCATATTCATATATTTATACATCATGTTTTAATGTTAAAATGTGGCACTGTAAATCCTTAAACTTAACTGTATCTGTGGATGGCTACCTAATGTCAAGCTTAGCTGTAGGCCAGTAAGGCCATCATCAATGTTGTGTCCATTAAAATAATATATATCTTTACTACTAATATGTTGGATTCATGTTAATGTATATTTTCAGACATTATTTAAAAAAAAATAAAAATAAAAAAATTGAAACCATCAAACAATAATTTGGTGACCCCCCCTGTTGAAGATCTCTGACTTAAAGTATATCTTATATAATATATAATCAATATCATCTTGCTTATCTATAGTTAACGTTAACCTAAACTGAATCTAATGATACATGTTGATCAGATCAGAAACTGTGAAAAAAATGTTAATTAATTAATATCCTGTCTTTTAATGGACAATTTTGATTTGATTGCCAATTATCGTTTGTAAGGCTTCTCCACATTACATAAGCGTACCCTTCAGTCTCTTACAATTATAATACACAACATCTGCGTAAATACATATCAGATAGCCTGAGATCAGATGAGTTATACTTGCATATGGTAATGAAATGGTAATTAAAAGTCACAGTAAATCAGAATAGACGTCCTGTGGCAACATGACCTGGTTGTTTTGAAAGACTTTCATTTTCATTTTCATTCTGAGGGACTGGCATGGATTAAAAGAATGGGTTGAAAACAAATTCAGAATGAAAACTGTGAGGACTATGAGCTTTAGTGATCAACAATGCTTTCACAGGTTTGTTTATGATCCATCTTGGGATTTTTCTGTCAAAGTGAATACAGTTGTGTCCCTCAGACTAACAGCCGTGCTGTTGAATACAAGGAGAATGCAAGAGGAAGCCTTAAGGTGCTTACACACCAACCAGACGGCCGACCGTCGGCAGAAAAGCCAGTCGGACTGATCAGTCGGGTCCCCGAGGTCCAAAAAAAATGCCTCAAAACACACTAAGGCGACGCCGACTTGAGCGTACGCTCTGCGCGTGCGCGAAACATAATACTTCTCCATAGCAGTAGGCAGCGCTTCTCTGTATTGTTTCCCAGAAAATGAAAACTGGCAGCTGATTGGACGAACGCGTCACATGGGTCTTTTTTCTCCGGAAATTCACAGCCAGACTGTCATGGCGGCTCGTTCAGAATACAATCTCATATTTTACTAAAATAGTTCACCGTAATGTGTTTCTGAAAACATTTTACTTAAATAGGCCATGCAGTTGCTGAATCTGTCTTCATTTCAGATCGACAAAGGTCAGTTTAAAAGATTTTCGTCGGATTTTGAGAGGCTCATCCGCTCGCTATTTCCGGGTGAGTTCCGACTGCCCTGTCTCCCGACTGAACATGTCGGGTCAGCCAACATGAAGGCCAACGGCTCCTCGGACGGACGACGGCACGGGACACACCGAACAGACTCGAGTCACCGACCTCGCCAGACGGTCCGACGGCCGATTATCGGCTCTGTGTGTCAGCGCCCTTAGCCTGAGGTAGCACTGTAAATAAAATACAGAAATACATTGTCTGTATCCCACCCTGTGCTACACTCTGAGGGAGAAAAAAAAGAAAAAAGGCTCACTGTTCAGCCTGCATTGTAAACATTGTGTGTTGTGTGTGTGTGTGTGTGTGTGTGTGTGTGTGTGTGTGTGTGTGTGTGTGTGTGTGTGTGTGTGTGTGTGTGTGTGTGTGTGTGTGTGTGTGTGTGTGTGTGTGTGTGTGTGTGACAGAGAGGGAGATAAACATCCCAGCTCAGACTCCACTGTCGTCAGGCAACGTTTGGCTTACCACTGCATGGAGACACCCATAGATAGATACAGAGCTGTCAGTTCAAACAGCAGCAACACCTTCATCTGCATACCTTTCATTTACACTCTTAAAGGGATGCGTCAGTTTCACCACTAGCTTTGATATGCAAGCACCCATATGTTCTCAATGCCTTTAGTGATAAATAAAAAGGGGTATATCTACAGTATGTGATTATCACAACCAACTGCAAAATATGTTTTTAAATGAATAAATCAATTACATTTTCCAAAAGTGTACAAACTTAAAATTAAACTTAAAAATACACTGTATAGCCATACTAGATTGGTTTAATGAATTCTTACTCATAAAGTGCAGATTATATCCATATTTAAAGGGAATTAATGTACTTTTCTGAGGAAGTTTCCATGTTTTATGATGCACACCTGCAGCTTTAATTACTGTAGAAAAGCTAAGGGCTCACCCAATAACCAGATTCACAGGTACAACTTAAAACACAAAAATTAGTTCTTGATTAATGACTGGGAAAAAACTAAGTTGCAACACACACAAAAGCACCTCTCAGGCTATGTTTACTTGTGTTATCATTTGCTCGGACTGCCAAGCAAAAAGTTATGAGATGGTCGAGGCCCAACCTCTCTATATACAAAAAAAACTAAACAAAAGAAACTCATAACTGTTGTAAGACTGCGTAATGTTCTTTTTCAGTTAATTAGAACTAGCCATCAGCAGCAGGAATACTGTATGTGCATTACATTTTATACAGTTGTAGTTTTTGCTGTAGCACGTAGTTTTTACGCAGCGTTTGGCTACTTCCAGTATTCAAATTTTCTGACATGCTACCAGATTCTACTGTAGTCTGTACTGTGTACTGTAACAGTAATTGACCTTCTGTAGTATTTACAGTATAGTGGGATTGTTGTGCACATGTATGTTCACATGACTAAGGCAAACTTTTAAGATATGTATTTAAAAAAACTCAACAGTTGTTTTTAGGTGTTTTCTAAAATAACCCTAACCCTTTGTACACATACTTGATCTACTTGATCTATTTTTTTCTGGGTGGGTTTGGTGGCTCCTACTAACACCACTACTCCACTTGTGATTTTTAGGGTCAATCTGCGCTTGCAATCAATGTCACACATGGTGGGTGTGGTCCACCATCTGCCACTGACCTGGGCTGAGCAGGAAGGCGGCACAAGTCATTCTGGACGTCAAAATTGCACTGTGCTGTTTGTTCCTGACCTACAACTAGAGATAAAAAGAAACAAATCCAAGGCAATCTTCTTCAAAATTACTTAAAAAGCCTTTGACATTGGGAGAAGCAACCCACGCATAGCGGCACTGACAGCCTTCGTCAGGGTGTCAGTGCCGCTACGCGTACATTTTCTATCATGAAATAGCCAGTAAAATAGGCTTTTTAAGTAATTTTGAAGAAGATTGCCTTGGATATTTTCTTTTTCTCTACATTCAATTGAATTCCCGACCCCAAAGAGAACCTTCAAGCATTTGATTGAACTTCCTGAGCACCCTGGACTTCTTTGTCTTTACAACTAGAGATGTTCCGATATCAATACCAGTATCAGAAAAGTCTCAGATACTGCCTAAAATGCTGGTATCGGAAAATACTGAAGTTTATGCACCGAGCCTATACCACGTAATTTAGCCCCGAAGAAAATCTACTTTAAAGTAGTTTTATTTATATTTTTTTCCATTATGACTGACTTTCAAACTGGATAATAAAAGAAAGTTCTATGGCGTTCATTGTTTGTTCATATTTCACAAAAAGTTTAACCTGAGTCACGCTGAACAACAAAGATAGAAATCACATCACATCCATACAGGGATAGTAGTATACAACTGTTAAAACATAATAAAATATATGACACATTGGTATGGGATCAGCACTCTGTATTCTGTACAGAGTACTGTATTACAGAGTAATACAGTGTACTCTGTACACTGTACTCTGTACACTGTATTGGCCGATTCACAAGTTCAGGTATCGGAATCGGTATCGGGAAGCAAAAAATGGTATGGGACCATCTCTACTTACAACTGTTAGAGTGCAGCCAGGTTCACAGAAACCTCACCAAGATACTCACATGCACAACACTGTGCACCTGATGCAGTATTAAAGTACATTTACTATGTGTTGTGGTGAAAAAATAAGGCCCATGGGGTGAAACAAAATGTTTTCTTAAAACTTGATGTTCCAGCACAATTTAAGTTGATAACCTGTGTCTTCTACCAAGCATACATGTTGCATGTACATCACCGCCACAATAGGGGATGAATGGGACTGGTGTGGTTTTCTTCTCTGGGGCTTCTACCCTGAAATCCATTTGCAATGTAGCGCAGCAAGGCACATTTTCAGAAAGTGTCTTTATGGACTGAAAAAAGTACTATTCCCTTCTGTCTCTGATGCTTCGTACAGCACTTGGTTGTCCCAAACAGCCAATAAAATGATGTGTTCCGAGGGAAGAAGGGAAAAGAAAAGCCTAGATTCTCTCTCTCCTTGTCACATTCTGTGTTTTGCCCCCCTTGCTCAGTTTCATCCTCCTGTAAACAAGGAGTTTAAACAAAGTGGGTTTCTACATTTGTGTGTACGTCATTTATGCACGCCAAAGGCCTCTCGTTTACTTTGCTTCAGTGCTTGACTTCCTGCAAAATCACTGGTGCAAAGAAACGAGAAGCGGAGGAAAGGACACAGTGATATGAGCGGATAACGAAAGAAAAGCATGTCTAAAAGTGCAGGAAGTGGTGAGAGTGATATTTTACATGTTTGGCTGAACATTGGTTGGTTAGGTCAGGCTGGGACTGCTTTGGGAAAAGAGGACCACACACAACTCCACAAACAGCCATGCATGCACAACCTTTCAGAGCTGTTTCTGATTATGTTTAGATGGCAATGTATATATGAGGAGACGTCTGTCTCTCTATTTCCATCACTCCATGCAGCTGTCTTTCTTTTTCTCACTCTCCTTCCTTTGAAATCTCCTCCCTCTGTGTTTCTCCCTTTCATGCCCCCTCTCCTAATGGAAGTCTGACTCTAATTGTGGTTGTCTTAGTTCCTTTCTTCAAGCCATCACAGTCTGTTTCCTATCAAACTCCTGACTTTAAGAAGATCATGATCCAGGGTCATTGGCCAGCCAACATGACTCTGCATCTGGTGCTTGTCAACCACCACAGGCACACAGGTCTCAGATCAGCACTCTGATTTGAACCAAACTTGGCCCCTGTGGTCCCAGTGGTTCAAACAGCCAGACTAGGGTTTCATCCTCAACTTTTGCAGCCTAATATTTGCCATGTGGAGAGATACCAGGAGCAGGCCTGCTGAAATAAGCTCTTATGGTTGGACTGCGATCAAAAATGGCAGCTGTCTAACCTTGGTGTGTCAACTCTTGAAATGAGAAATAAAAATATGGTCTGCACACTGCACTGATTTAGAATCGTCCGTTTAGAGAGTTACTGAGCAAAACAAAGTAGCTTTATTTGACCTGAGTATTGAAGAACTCCACTAATCACTCCAAAAATATTTATCTAGCCCAAATTTCAACTGAGTCATGCCTCTGAAACTTTCTGTAGGACTTCTACTAGTCCAACACAGTGGAGACTTTCCACAATGTCACAGCACTTCGTTCTTTAGTGACCCAACCTGGTTTCATTATGATCCCTCATACTAGCAAAATAGCTGTCTGTCCAAACCAACTGATCTACAATTAGGCTAGTCTACATCCATGACGTTCCACTTCCGGGATTGCTCTGTTGCCACCCGTTCCACCAAAACAAGTTCCTTCCTGAGGCTATTTTGCAGAGGCACCGTGGCTCCGTCCGGTGCTTAGGTGATGGTCAAATGAAGCTTTGCGAACCACTGTCTTTATTTTCTGAGCTCACTAGATGGCGCTCTGTGTTGAAAACACACTGAATTGCCATTCCTTTAACCTTTTGATTTGAACAGAGAGCACCATCTAGTGAGCTCAGAAAATAAAGACAGTGGTTCGCGAAGCTTCATTTGACCATCACTACTTAGTGCCGCCCAAGACGATTGTGATTGGTTTAAAGAAATGCCAATAAATTAGAGCATGTTTTTCTCCCATCCTGGAATGCTGTGTGGACTCACCAGACCCTCCTCTGCAGCGCTGTGGAGGAAGGTCTGGCAAGAGAGACCACAACTAGGCCAACTGAAACACAAACACTTTCAAAACAATGCGTTTATCACATGAAGAACCCACTAAAAGCAAAGTTTTGCTAAATATTTATCAATGAAGTTAATAAAAAATGTCACACAAAAACTCAGTGTTCAGTTAGGTAAACAAGGTACTTGGCCTCTGTAGATCAGGAAAGCCATGTTAATTGTATTCAACATGTGAATGATGACGTCAATCCTCCATGCTGAGTCTGTGTAGCAGAATCATAGTCATAACCTTACTAGGTACATTCAAAAGAACTAAAAGCTACATAAAAATTTCAGGTAGACTTGGAGAACAAGTATCAAAGCTGGCAAGCGTGGCTTAATAGACCCCTGATCATGGCTCCTCCTGCAGCCAAAATGTGCCACTTTCTAAACAGCTGTTTCGCTTTCTAAATGTTCCACTTTCAAAATGCCTCGCATAAGTTTTTCCAGACCCACGTTTTGTACAAACTAATAAATACTGAAAAGCAAACTGTCACGGTTATATTTATCTTTTTTAATTCACAGATTGCTGACCTTCTCTTGTACTCCCAAACTTAATTGGTCTCTTTTGTTTTAATATCTGTCGGTTGCCGTCCAAGAGTAGATCAAATGTTAGGGTTTCGTGTGATAAGACACAGACACAGACACGAAAGGAAGGAAAGGTTGGAAAGAGATGGAGAAAGTGGTGTGATTCCCACCAAGACTGGCTGATCACATGAGGACAACCATTGGCAGCGCATTGGAATTAATCAGAAGTTCAAACCTCAAATCTGCGCTGCTTTCCAAGTGTCAAGAGTGATCTCAACATTTATCATAAGCAAACGACATGAAAAACAGCCACAGTTCATATATGGTGGAGTCAGCAATAGACAACAACCAGAAAGGAAGTGAGGGAGGGAAAATAGTGGAGTGGAATGCATTGAATTGACCTGGTTAGGTTATGTCTATCTTACAACATAACAATTACTGACCTACTCAGTTAAAGACCAATTGTCTTCTTTGGCTACCTAGTTACCTGATACCTGGTCTTGCTTTGCCAGACCTTCCTCTACAGCGCTGCGGAGGAGGGTCTGGTTAGTCCATACAGCATTCTGGGATGGGAAAAAAATGTGCTCTGGTTCATTGGCATTTCTTTAAACCAATCACAATTGTGTGATCTCTTGGGCGGCGCTAAGCACCGGACAGAATCACGGTGCCGCTGCAAAAAAGCCTCAGGAAGGAACTTGTTTTGGTGGAACATGTGTACGTTCAAAAGTTGTTTTAGTCGTGCAACAGAAAACTCAGATTGGAAAGATAGTCTAGCTAGCTGTCTGGATTTACCCTGCAGAGATCTGAGGAGCAGTTAACCATAGTCCTCAGAAATCAACCGGAGTTTAAAATTCCAACACAAAGAAAGCGGAAGGTAACGGACAGCTGGCCGTAAAAAGTGAAATGCGGCGGAATTTCAGTTGGCAATGGAGCAATCCCGGAAGTGGAACGTCGTGGATATAGACTACCTAATACCTGACTATTACTAGTTCAGAAGAATAATGGAAAAATATGAGCAGGTATCTGAGAATTCAGAGCATGTTAACACACATGCTGTCAAGCATCTCCTGCAGCAGCTGGATGTTTAGATGGAGACATGGGAAAGGAATTGCAGAAGAAAAATCCACAAGCTCTAATCTCATTTACACACGACAGTTTAAGTCCAAATGCAGACAGATAATAATATCCAGTCTTTTACAAAGGACTAGGTGACTGATGTGGGTTTTGCAGACAAAACCTTCTTTTGTCTTTTTTTTGATGAAGGAAAGATTACAAATGTTCATCAAATGTTAATAAAATGTCAAATGTCAATAAAAAATATAATTTAGATTTTTCTTTTCTTGTTTACAAAAGGGACGTATCAACCCAATAAATCTGTCAAATTCCAGTTCAGATTACCGAAACAAATGAAGTAGTCTGTAAAAAGGTTGCTAACGAAACAAAGTAAAGTCCCTTTACCATGTGTTACAGGTAAGTACAATCTGGCTGCATACTCCTCTTCTCCTTCCTCCTCCTCCTCCTCTTCCTCCTCCTCCTCTGAGTCTGGCTCAGCCACGTCGCCTAACAACTGGTTGCCATGTGGATTGGCTGATTGTGGATGTGATTGGTCAATGACAGATGATGGACAGGAGGGGGAGGGCATTGGAGAACCTATAAAAGAACACAACCAAAAAAAAAAAGGAATGATGAATGTGAATAATGAATAATGGAAAAAAGCAACAACAACAACAGCAACCAAAAATCTTGAAAAAAGACATGAGTGAGCAATGAAGCATGGTGATGGTGTGACTAAATGCTGTGATATGAGCCTGATGGAGCTGCAGCAACTGAAGGAGAATTCCTGGGTTGGCATTGCCAAATGTAGTCACAAAAAGAGCACCAACGCTCCAAGCTGCTTCCATAAACCTGCACAAACGCTATTTATTCAGGACTCTGGGGGAAGTCCTGTAGTCTTTAACCTATCCATCCTCCTCGTCCCTCGTAAATCGGTTGGGTACCGGTTGGGTTTTTTCCAATATCAGTGCTAAAACGATACTTTTAAAATGGTGCCTAAATGATGTGTGAACCGATACTAGAAGAAAAAGAAGAGCACAAAACCACAGTCGGTAAGAACGGCTTGTTTATTGCTAAGGCCAAATGGTCAAATATAAAAAAAGTATATTTTATTTAAAATGTAATGACAATAACTTATTTCACCAGTCAATTGAAGAAGAACCACTAGATGGCAGAAGAATACTTTACAACAACATTGAATACACCATCAGCTTACGAGGTGCAACTGAAGGCACTATTAAGTCCTGTTGGTGTTGTTTCTCCGACAACTCGGACTCCGACAGCAGCCATGGTGTTGCTAGTCTACTCTGTGTCTTTAGCTGCAGAATGTTGTATGTCCCGGGGTTGGAATCCTTTCCAGT
This sequence comes from Sander vitreus, assembly GCF_031162955.1. Taxonomy (NCBI): domain Eukaryota; kingdom Metazoa; phylum Chordata; class Actinopteri; order Perciformes; family Percidae; genus Sander; species Sander vitreus. The sequence continues at coordinate 36,071,931 of NC_135856.1, forward strand.
GAAATACAGCCACATGTTAAGACAGTTTAGCTTTGAGCATTTTAACCGTGTTTAAGCCAGCTACTAGCTAACAGTAGGCTAACATTACCTGCTGCCAACTAGCAACAAGTGCAAGATGTTTCTGTTGCCTGTAACATCCGTTTCGGAGCACAGGAGAGCAGCGCAGGCATTTAAGTGGCATGAAATCTGCGTTGTCATTCGGTAGATCTGTAGATACCGGCCGTTTATATATATATATATATATATATATATATATATATATATATATATATATATATATATATATATATATATATATATATATATTGACACCAGGTTTCAGTACCCAACCCTACTCGCTATCCCTTGCATTTAAAGGACAGAAAGGACTGGCTTCAGGTTTTTTGAACTGGCTGAGGTGTCAGTCTGTGCATCAGGCAGTGTTGGCTATATGTTGTGCCTGGGTGAGACTAGACTCACAAGCAGAGTGCACAAAATCAATTGTGTATCGATGCGGTAACCTTGGCATTTAGTGTCTTCTGAATGTTAAAAGGCCCCGCTCTCTATTTGCATATTTGTGTTTGGGAGTTTCTCTGTGTGTGTTTAGCCCAGACAGATATCGCTGTACAGCCTTGCATTCCATACAAATGTGCTAGCCCAAAAGAATGTAATTAGTTGTTGAAAGGAACAAACACATTTCATTAACAGCACTTGCCATGTTGGCTAGCTTAACAGATAAAAATGTCTTTCAGAATCTCTGTATCTCTCACATTTGCAAGCAAGGAGGGATAAATTGAACTAGAAAATCAATGTTGGGTTATTTGCAATAAATAATTGCAATCTTGCCTGAGCCTTTCTATGCTGAGAATGCAACAAGCAGCTATGTCCCTTTCTCTCTACAATCTGTTGTATATATATATATATATATATATATATATATAAAAAAGGAACAACAAAATGGTCAGAACATCACCCACTTTATATCTATTGCTTTCACATGCATGAGTTGAGAAATACACACACTGAAGAAATATCAAACACACAACCAGTCTTGTCCCTACCAGCTATCCTGTATCCCATTCTGACATGCATTTGGGATTTGGCGGTTTTTAGGCTAAAAGTACAGCGAAGTTCAGCAAGTTGGTGCAAACACATCCAAAATAACATGATACAAGTTGCTATTTAAATATTTACTAGAATGGCTTTTCTTCCTCTTCTTTCACTAAGATAGAAAATCAAATGATTTGGAATTTTCTATTAAATACCTAACTCTCACTCTCTCCCCTAGAGTCATGTTGTGGATGGGAAAGAAACAGCCCAGTGGTGTTTGCTTGGGAAACAGGAACAACGTAGGATTAGAGCAACATGTGGCGAACATTCAACAACAGATACGGTCCACTGGTTTGACTACATACTTGTGCACTGCATTGGTTGTCTATGGGAAGCCCTTCACCTGGATTAATCCTCCTGAGACATTTCAATCCATTTCTAAACAAGTGTGCATGCATTTTAGTTATATTGTCAACAACAATATCAAAATGCTTAATTTCCTTGGGCAGCTTTATTATTCTGCGAGCCCAAATACTGCTTTGAGTCTTTTTCACCCTGATTAATACCTAGAGCAAACCATGAATAGTGCATCATTATTTTACACACCTGAATTTGATTTCATATTTGAAATATTTAATATTTCACTCATGCCTGCGGGATATTAACAAGCAGCAGCTTCTGTACAAGAAAATTACCATTTGCAATCCCAAAAACTACTATAAAGTACTAGATATTTAAAACCATGTCAAAAAAAGTCTGAAGAAATACTGTATCCTCCTTGTTCCACAATGACCACTTGTTAGACCAAAACACATTCATTCCATTCTTTCCTGCTGAAGAAAATAATCTTTAAAAACAGGTCACATATATAGTATATAGTTGTTTTTTTCAAAAACGTATTTCCTAAAGCAGCAAGGCTCTCTTGTTTTTATCAAACATTGCTCAATCTGGAGGAAATAGGGCATTCATAAGGACTATTTTCAGCAGCGCATTAATCCACATATGGTGCTCTAAGGAGTATTTTGGCGGCAGGATGGTGTGTGTGGGATTGAGTCCAAATAAACTAAAGTGTGTGTGTGTTCATGGTAATGAAGGAACATGTCACCCAGTGCTCACTGATGTGTTTTTACAACAATTGAGCTGTATGGCACAGAGGAAGAAGATAGCAGGCTCCAACACTCGCACAAAACTTGTTAGTAGATACGTTCACTGTTGTTTTGGCTCTGCACATGGGATTTGTTGACAATAACGAAAAGTATATGTAAAATAGATATTAACGGACTTATCTTTCAACAAGGAACAAATAACCATATTAGTGTCATGATTTGCGGCCTTTTTTTCTTGCGCTCATTCCAAACACATGGGTGTGACTGAAAAACTGAATATTGTTCCTAGTATGGTGAATGAAGATATCCCAGTGCAATGCCTTCATCTGCCTGCCTCTTAATATTTGCAAACCTTGTCTTTAATGGAAAAATGGTTTTATTATGTTTTTATGTCACTAAGTTGTTTCAAAGTGTTTGGTACAAAGTGTATTTTTTTTATATATTCTATGCACAAGAAATTGTTGACGATCTAGTCATTGAAACTAAAAGCAGATTAGGGTAAAGTGCTTCCTCGCAATAGAGCAAATGGATTACTATATGCTATGGTCAATAACCAAACAAAACAAAAGGCATCTGGCAGCCAGGAGTTCCCACACTGAGGAGCTACACATTTAGTCGTTCAAGGTCTCAGCCAGGATAAAGTCTCTGCCAGCGCCAAGAAAAGAGAAATGAGGATCTCAGTTTCCACATAATCATACAACACATGAAGCAATTACTGCAGGGAGTGTGCGTGCGTGCGTGTGTGTGTGTGTGTGTGTGTGTGTGTGTGTGTGTGTGTGTGTGTGTGTGTGTCAGAGAGCAGGCAATACAACCATCATTTGCTGGTTTGTTCCTACAGAGAGTGGTGGTGTTTGTTGTGCCAAAGGGTTTGGATTCAGATCTGAGTCTAGTGTACTCTGTCATCCAGCTGATTAGCCAGTACTGCCTAAAGGACACACACACACACACACACACACACACACACACACACACACACACACACACACAGCTACACATGCACATGCATAGGGATGCCTCACTACATACTAACCCCATTTGAGACACATGCACACGCAAACACACAAGGATCCTAAATACTCTTGCAGAAAAGAACACACAAACTACATGAGCAAGTGTAAAACCGGATGAGCGTGTATAAGAAATAATCCATCTACAAGCCACAAGGTAGGAAGAGTGGTAGAATAGAAAATATTGAAGCGTGTTTAGTGCTGACTGATAAATCGTATTTTAATCTTCATCGCGATATGAACAATGCGCGATGAACACATCGCAAAAGACTCTCCGAAATGCGATGAATAAGAAACAATATTTTATTTAGGGATGGGTACCGAAACCTGGTATTACAAACGGGCCCGGGGCTAAGACTGTAGTATTTATCATCATGCTGCAGCCTCTCCCCTGCTCTGTTTCAAGCTGAGCTCCACAAAAACACACACAAACACACACACACGCTACTGTAAGTAAGTGCAAAAAAACCTTCACGAGTAAATAATACAATACTTTATCAATACATCTGTTCAACAAGCGTAAACATGGAGACAGGCGGTAGGAAACCATTTTTGAATCTGCTCGGTTGCAGTCGCTCATCCATGGCTGTTATGTTTGAACTAGCACAGTGCGCTAGCTCGGCTTACTGCGAATTGTGACAAGCTAAAAAAAAAAGAAGCTGTCTGTAGGAAGTTTTAACTGTTTGCCACTTGTCTTACAGTTTTTTTTTTTTTATTGCTAAACGAAAGTGGGCACAACTGAAGCCACATGTGCAAAACACAAGCTACAGTCTGCATTACCAACAGTCACCTGACCTAAACAGTTCACATCTCCTGCAAAACTCATTCCAAACAACACACACGTCTCAGAACAGGCTCAGTGCAGCCAAACACTCAGAACAGTACACTCTCCAGAAGTTTTCTTCATCACATTGGATGTCTGCATCATCTCTAAATACTAAATAATGTGGTGTTTCCATTGCTTTCATCTTTATTTCTTTCTGAAAAACAGAAAGAACACAGTTTTACTATAGTAAAGGTATAGTGTTTTTCACTTTTTTTTTATAGCTGTGTATGTAACCTCAGACATCTTACCTGGACATGTTGGTATCTTTGCTGTTTCTCTCAAACGGTACAGTATATAATTGTCTCATTCTTATTAGGTGTTTGTATATATAAAAAAAGGCTTTCTGATCTTTCTCTATATAAATACCGTATATGTTCACTAACTAGTCTAAAACAAGACACCTGCTCAGGCTTTCAGCTCAAATTCCAATCAGCAGTGGTTGATAGGCACCAGACTGAAATCTATTCTGTTTTGAATGTGTGGTTAACAGTTTGGACAGCAGTGTGTTAGCATGTGAACAAAGTGCTGTAAATCCACTGTGTTGTGCACGTTGTGGTTAAAGTGATGGGATAAGTGTGTAGAGTTTTGAAAAATGTGTTCAAGCGAGGAAAAACAAACTATAGATGGGTCCACATGAACTGCTGTTGTGCAGACTGGAGTTAGAGTTTTGCACATGTGGCTCCAGTTGTGCCCACTGTCGTTTAGCAACTGAAAAAACCTGTAAAATTTGACAAATTCTTGTAAACTTAGCTGCTTTCTGAGATGAACCAGCCCCTCCTCTCTCTTATCACTATCAATAAATATATAATTTCTAGGGCTGTCAGCATTAACGCATTAATTGCGATGCGATTAAGGGCCGAGCATAATGCGTACATTTTTTTTAATCGTATTATTGGCATGCCGAAATTTATTAATTTATTTTCACTTCACTTGGCTTTGCGTTGTGCCTAACAGGCTACTATTTTGCCATACTTCCTCCTAACACATCCTGCTGCTGCAGGAATAGCAACGCGGATTTCGGTGCCTCATTCTGGTGCCACTGATATGTCTGCTCTTCTCTCTGATGCTCTGAAACAGACGTTACAGGAAACACAAACATCGCTGCACGTGACGCCAGTTAACACTATACTCGACAGCAGCTAACGTTAGCCTACCACTAGCTAGTAGCTGGATTAAACACGGTTAAAATGCTGACAGCTAACGCTAAACGGTGTAAAGTTTGTCTGTATTTCACTGGAGAGGATTCAACACCGAGATGTAACAATCTGCAGCTGCTGTTGTCGGAAAAACACAGACGGTGCGTTCAATGAAACTGGTAATTTACAGCCTCGTGGTGCATTCAAAGTTGTTGTTAAATGCCCTTTTCCCATCTGGTGGTTGTTTTTGTCATTCAACAGCTATTTACTAGTGAAATAAGTTATTGTTATAGTGATTACATTATTATTAAACATTTAATTTTGACGATATGGCCTTAGCAATAAACAAGCCATTCTTTAATGTGGCCAACTGTTTAGTACCCTTCTTTTTTTCGGTTCAGGCACCGTTAAGGCACCGGTACCGTTTTAAAAGTACCGCTTTAGCACCAGTATCCAAACCAAACAATACCCAACCCTAATATTGACTCTAGATTCAAATGTGTGACTAGATTAAATATATAATAAACATATACAAATCTTAAAATCAAGTTCATAAAGTCACTTTCTTTGCATTCATTTGATTCCCAATCAAGATCCACTGGTAAGAATTGCTTTCCATTGTTAATATGTACACAAACAGTTCTGAAATGCAAAATAATAGAATTTTAATCATGTGATAAAACAACGATGAATCGCGATTAAGAAAATTGAATCGTTTGACAGCCCTAATAATTTGAAATATTTACACATACAGACTCAAAAGCTGGGACAGAAAGGCTGCTATTGATTGTGAATGGGAACTGGCGTTGCAGGCCAGCGCCACACGCTGAGCTACAGAGCTACAGAGAAGGTGCCCGGCAGCACTATAGAGGAAAGATGGGAAAAGCTGGTTATAATGGCCTCAGAAACACGGGAGTTGTTTACTCTGATCCACTTGTGGGGAGAGCTTCCAGTGCAGATACAGCACCGCAATGCTGATCAGTCTCTCCAGCTCGGGCTCCATTGCTGTTTATACCGCGAAAACAAACGAAAGGATTCTGTACTCGGGAAAATAAACTGTATAGTAATGAAAAAGTTTCTTGTGTGTTGATCGACAGATATGTCAGCCATAAGTGTCCAGTCGGAGCGGAGTACTCACAGAGCTAAAGCATTATGGGAGACCTACTACTCTGTCTCAGCATTAGCCTGCCATTAGCATGCTGGGCAAGATTTCCATCTCTGCTGCTGTGAAAAATCTTTTCTCCGTCTATAACAAAAGCATAACGTCATCATAAAAGGTCTTTGCTGTTCGACCCCACCAATAGTTGCCATTCTTGGTAGCTCTTTTTTTCTTTGGCCTACGTTTTCCCTTAAAATCCACCTGCATTGTTCTGGCGTTTGGGGAAAAAAAAACCTCTTGGTTGACATTCTCTGTTTCTTCCTTCTCTCTCAGTCTCTGTCGATCTCCATATCAAAGACGCCCTGGTAGAACACATTGTTACTGGGATTACAGAGAGAGAGCGGGAGAGAGACACACACTGAAATACTGCTATTTGCTATTTGCTATAATGCTACTGCAATGTATGGAATGGATGTGTTCGAGGCACATATCCTCAAGTTTGCATGTGTGTGTGTGTGTGTGTGTTTGCGTGTGTGCGTGTTGTATTAAATGGGTCACAGGCAGATATTGTGATTGCCAAAAGGTCCGACGCAGTTGTCCAGCTTGCTCCGTGGGGACACGGTGTTGACTCGGCCATGATTGCCTGGGAGCCTGTTGTACTGGCTCAAGACAATATTCTTTTAAGGCTCTGATCAATGGAGTAAAAATAACTTTGCAATGAAATACTCAGTCTGTCAAATGGCTAGGTGCCTCCTGGCATCTCTCCGCAGTGCCTGAGGGAACGATGTAACGCTGCATTCACATCATGAGGGAATAACCGGCAGAACAACTTGGCGTTTCAAGACTTGGAAGTGTTCTAGTGTCTGAAGGGAAGCCACCAAGACAGCCAAAATGAAATTTGTAGGAGGGTTTGTTGCTCCGGATGTGCTTTTATTTTCACACTCAGCCCACATGAATGTAGTTATTATACATTTTGGTTCATTTTGAAAGGCAAAAAAACACTGAAATGTCTTTTAAGAATCACAAAAGAATGAGTAATACATTGTTAGAAATGAATGGTTTGAAATTAATTTGGTGATCCGATTATAACCCTGCAGACATGTATAAAGTACTAGAGACCCAGACTTGAGTAAAAGTACAAGTGCTCTATCAAAAAAGTGCTCTTTAAGCACCACACTTAAGTGGAAGTACTAAAGTAGTCAACATATTCTGTACTAAAGTATTGCAAGTAGTTTATTTTAAAATGTACTACTCAAGTACTGAAAGTAAAAGTACAAGTATTGTGTTATGTAGTTATTAAAGAAAGCAGTCAAAGGTTTGAATATCATATTGTTGGAGTTCAACTTTTGACTTGGTAGTAAGATGGTGTGTTACAGGCAGTCACAGCTGTACATTGCTGGATATATGAAGGAAGTTTCTGAAATAAACCTGATAAAGGTACATTAATGTCACAGCTGTTATAACTACTATTATCTGATATAACAGTGGGTTATTAATCACGTATTAACAAATACTGAAATCAAATGTACAATTATCACACTGTGCAAGTAAAATGAACATCCTCTCCAGCACAGTAACAATTAAAGCCCCAAAAAACATATCACACACTAGCAAGTAACAGCTAGTTAGCAAGCTATCAAAATACAGATAAACTAGCAGCTTCACATCACAGGGTGAAACGGTACTCATTGCAGACTGAAACAACTCAGGAATAGCTTAATCTGCTGCAACAATAGCTAAATAGAGAGAGTACAAACTTACATCGTCTCTGACTTCGGAACATGTAACCGCCGTAATGACAAGAAACGCGAGGTGATTTCGGGGATTTCTTACGTAACTTGGCGTAAGTAACTAACGTAGCCGAAACTACACACACTGTAACCTACACAGTCTCCGTAGCTTGAGGAATTCACAACAGTAACGAGTAACGATGCAGCACATAAAAAATGTATCGGGGTAAAAGTATTAAACTCGTAGAAGATATGTACTCAAGTAAAAGTGGAAGTAGGAGAAAAAAATAATACTCCAGTAGAGTACAGATACAGCCTTTAAGTACAGTAGTGAAGTAGTTCTACTTTGTTACCAGGGACGTCGTTAGGCCTATTTTAGGGGGGCGAAATGTTCCTAAGCCCCCCTAAATAATAATAAGAACAATAACAATTTCATTTATCCTCTATGATATATAGACGCAACAAATGATATATATAGCTACAAAAAATAGCCGAAAAGTCAGAAGTTTGACAGAAGTACAGAGAGTCGTTGTGCTATCAAGATGATGCACCGCACCGTCTCGTTGCATGGTGTGAAATGGCAGCTTTCAGAGCGCTGCAGACCGGCGCGTTGCGAGTAACTGGGGGATTCATCTTGTCTCGTCGCTACTCTTTGGTCTGAACTCGCTATGCACCCTTCCCCCCACACAGACACACACCAATACACACGCTAATGGTGACAGGAAGATTGATTACACCTAGTGTGATACAGAGTGAAATTGTAAGTTGTTTTTCATTACCTGCTTACCTTTAGCTACGTTTTCTTGTTGTAAAGGAAAGGGGATATTTTGGTTTGCTATGGAAAACTATAGTCTAGCTAGAATGAATGAGCGAAATACAAGAAATGGTTAACTTAGCAAGCTAATCACAACTCTTTATTCATTGCCAATAATATAGCCTATCTCTATAGTAGGCATATTCTAATACAATATCAATCCCCATAGAATGTTGTTGTCACTGAAAACTAAATGTCATAGGGTCCCTGTTAATGCTATTGTACCGTTCTAGAGAAAGAGAAGCAGGAGATAGGCAGAGCAGTTGATTCTGAGGGAGACGGTGTGATTGAGGTCAATAATGGTCTATAGGTCTAAGGATTGTTTGGTTTTCTTCTAACAATAAGCATTTGTTGGCAGGTCTAGGTACTATGCATAGCCTAAACTAAATTATTTCATTATATTTATTATATATGCTAGCTATATTCTAACCAATTTAACTTTCTTCATTCATTGGCTGTGATAAATTAAATAAATATGTAGATGTTGCCTAAATGTAGGCTAGGCTAAAGATGAGCACATGCACACAGATACACATGTGAAAATAAAATGAAAGTAATCCTACATACAGTACATACAGTAATCAGTATGCAGTGATGCCTGTTTTTTTCTTTTTCTTGTACTGCTATTTGTCATATTTGTTTAACTTACCAACTTATTAGCTGCCTGGCCTCTGGTTGTCAGTTTTTGGACATTTTGGATGTTGTTTCATGTGACCAATTTGCATTGTTTTATCTTAAAGGATAAGACAGAAGGAACAGAGTAGAAATGGAAGAAGAGGATATGTCTGTCAATTTTGACTTAACATATTGGTTTCTTGACTGGTGGTTGACATACGCTCACATTTTTGTAAATATTTCATTATATCTTTTAATGGGACAACACTGAAGAAATTACACTTTGCTCCAATGTAAAGTATTAAGTGTACAGCTTGTATAACAGTGTAAATGTGCTGTCCCTTCAAAAAAACTCAACACACAGCCATTAATGTCTAAACCGCTGGCAACAAAAGTAAGTACACCCCTATGTTAAATTCCCATAGAGGCAGGCAGAGTTTTATTTTTAAAGGCCAGTTATTTCATGGATCCAGGATACTACGCATCCTGATAAAGTTCCCTTGGCCTTTGGAATTAAAGTAGCCCCACATCATCACATACCCTTCACCATACCTAGAGATTGCCATGGTTTTACGTCTGTTAGCCTAATAGCTGGTTTGATTTGCATTGATCATGCATGGCAATCTTTAGGTATGGTGAAGGTTATGTGATGATGTGGGGCTACTTTAATTCCAAAGGCCATCAGGATGTATAGTATCCTGTATCCTCCATGAAATAACTGGCCTTTATAAATAAAACTCTGCCTGCCTCTATGGGAATTTAACATAGGGGTGTACTTACTTTTGTTGCCAGCGGTTTAGACATTAATGGCTAAAAAAAAAAAAATATATATATATATATATATTTTTTTTTTTTTTTATGTGAGTGCGAGCATGTAAGGCATAACGCATGCGTTACGGTGCACATTATGCCAAAGGGCCATGGGGACATGAGGCTCGTCATACGTTCCCCCAACGTATATGCACCAATAAAAGAAAATAGATATACATGAATAAATTTAGATTTAAAAAGCAATAATTGCATGAAAACATGTTGTTGACAAGTCTTGAAACTCGAGTCTGAAGTCTTTTGGGTCGAGTCGCAAGTCAAGTCTGAAGTCAGCTGTTTGTGCGACTTAAGTGCGACTCAAGTCCGAGTCTCAGACTCCAGTCCCCATCTCTGCTACACTGATCCTGGACAATGATCACTTCATTCAAGTGCATCTCCTACCTCTTTTACTGAAATCAATGCTGATGAAAGGACTGACAGAAGGCAACTGAAAACTCACTGGAAGTGCTTGTTTCTTATTGTTTGATTACTGAGACAAGAACAGGCTCAAAGCTGCCACCAGGACTGAAGAACAGTTGGAAGTATGACTAACGGCAATGCCAAAACTAGTCCATCTCTTCTCAAACCATGGAGAAAAAACAAGCAAACAAACATACCAAGCTGCAAGCAGTGCAACAGGCACATTCTGTTGCATGACTTATTACTTATTGAGAATTTTCCCTCGTGTGGTTTGTTTCTTGTGTAATTATCTTATTATCTTGTCAAATGTTTGCTTCTGTGGAGGCAAAGTTAAATATAGTCTTGAAAAGCAAAACTTCACTGCAGTCCTTCTGTTGTTTTTGAAGAGAGTGCTGAAGACATTTGTTTGACAAAAACAGGACATATTTATACCCCCTGTGTACTTTAGCAATGAAATCTGCAGAGCTTTTTAACCCCCATAGCCTTGTCACACAAAACAAGTGCAACCTTAGATCTCACCAAGCTGTTGTAGAGAGAGAGTGTGTGTGTCTGTATGTTTTGAACACCTGGCTCCTTCAGTGCCTACTCATTCTTCATCCCTGCTTGGCTTGGTTTTGGCATACACGCACGCATGCACACATGCAGGCACGCACACACACACACACACACACACACACACACACACACACACACACACACACACACACATGCACACACACATGCACAGAAATCAGCTCGCTGTAGTGTCCTGAGATAGCTCCCTCTGACTTCTCTCTCACTGTGTTCTTGGCCTCTCTCTCCAGTCTTGTTCTCTACTTTTTATCCCTTCTCCTGTTTTCCTGTGAACTCTTGTCCACACTGGTCACCCCCCAGCTGTGCAGCACAGTAGGTGTGTGTACTTTGCTCTGTAAAGTTTCCCTGGATAAATCAATAACAGCTACATTCACATTGTAATGGAAATCGTCACAAGAAAGTTACTAAATCTTGACACTAATTGCTTTTTAAACTTTCCCTGAAAAATTAAGGACAAAGGAAGTAGAAGAAGTGATTTAAAGTTAGGATGCAATATATTACAAATATGTTTACATACAGTACACAAATGTGGGGTTTTCCTGTTCTGTAGCTAAACAGCATGCATGTGCAGTGATGACGAGCAATAGCAGTGGTACAACAGTTCTGACACAAATCATCACAACTCACTCTTTGGACAGTATTGGAGCAAAGCAAGTCTCAACCCCATGGCACCAAATGTATTTGAGGAGGAAGTGACAAAAATGATGACTTTTTGACAAAATAACTTAAAAAATTGTGGCACTTATTACATACAAACAACACATCAACTGATAGTCAAACATGTATTAAAGTAAACTTAGTCAGATGAATGAAATATAACAGCTGATCGTTTCGTCAATGGCTGGTCTCGCTTTGCCAGACCTTCCTCCACAGCGCTGCAGAGGGGGGTCTGGCTAGTCCACACAGCATTCCGGGATGGGAGAAAAAACGTGCTCTGGTTAATTGGCATTTCTTTAAACCAATCACAATCGTCTTGGGCGGCGCTAAGCTCCACACGGAGCCTCTGCAAAATAGCCTCTGGAAGGAACTTGTTTTGGTGGAACGTGTGTACGTTCAAACGTTGTTTTAGTCATGCAACAGTGACGGACATGGGCGAAAATACATGCATCCAGCAGAATTTCCTGCGCCACCGGAGCAATCCTGGAAATGGAACGACAGACTAGTCATTGGCTGACATTTTGACCAGTATGACTGTATTTCCAGTCACAGACATCCTTTAGAAGAGTGGCGGCTGTTGGACGTATTTACAAACAACTTGGCATTTTCAAACTATGAACTGAACCCATAAAGTTTAAAATATGAAAAGTGCATTGGACTGAATATGTTATCAACCATTGTTTGATTAATGAATTAAACTGACACAACTAATGATGGTTTTTGGAAGTTATGTCCAATTTTGGTTGATGGTTCATTAGCATTTTCATTAGCAATTTATTCGTTTGATTAAATTACATTTAATTAAAATGTGTTTTTTTTTTATAGTTTTATAGATAGTTTTTCTTACTTTCACCTTTAATGCAAATCACACAGACACACACATATACGAATAAATACACATGCACACATGGACATTGTAATCCTACATACAGTAGTAGTACAGAAGTAGTACAGAAGTAGTAGTTAAATGGCCACCCAGCAGTTAGCTATTGGCATTCTGTTGGTTAATGTCTTTTCCCAGCACAGAGGAAAAGAAAAAGACAACATTCCTGTTGTTGTAATCACACTGAGTGAAGCGGAGATTATGTCTGAGAGGCTGCAATCAGAAGACACAATTTCTCCAGATGTAATGTTTGTCTCAAATGATTTGCTTACGTTTACATACTCAATACCTTCTGTTCCATTCTGTGCCTACAGTACATGTCTAGTTTAATGAGCCATATGTCTGATTGGGCCAATTTTCCCTGACTCCTTGTGGACTCCGCGTGGACCATTGCAAAACACATTATTGTAATGCACAGTGATTCCCAACCAGAAATCTATCGCTGCAATAAAGAAACAGATGAACCCCCTGCGGTTCTCTTCTGCAGTTACAAGGGGGTACGTGAAGAGACTGTGGATTAGCTCAGCCAATAAAAACCAAAAAATATATAGCTTGCCATACACTTCCGGGATTGTGCAGGTGCCGCCGGATGTCTTTCATTTTGGCCGGATGTCCGTTACCTTTTGGTTAACTGCTCCTCAGATCTCTGCAGGGTAAATCCAGACAGCAGATTGGACTATCTGTCCAATCTGAGTTTTCTGTTGCACGACTAAAACAACTTTTGAACATACTTATGTTCCACCAAAACAAGTTCCTTCCAGAGGCTATTTTGCAGAGACACCGTTGCGCCGTCTGGCGCTTAGCACCACCAAAGACGATTGTGATTGGTTTAAAGAAATGCCAATAAACCAGAGCACGTTTTTCTCCCATCCCAGAATGCTGTGTGGACTAGCCAGACCCTCCTTTGCAGCGCTGTGGAGGAAGGTCTGGCAATACGAGACTAAGGCAGAGCTAACGCAACTGCCAACTGTTTGAATCTCTGAGAAGTGAGATCCAAAAACACACCTACAATTAATGCTTATTGACATAGGGACAAGAGCCAATTGAACAAACCGGAGATCTTTGAGGTTGTAACTTTAAATACCATCAACTGTAACATCAGTTTAAATTAGCATATTTGTTCCGTGACTAGTAGTTTTAATGAAGAGCTACTTAATCTCATCTGATTGGGCCGTGGGGTACGTCAGACAAAAGATTGACAACCACTGAGCTCGAGCGGTTCAACATGTGGTGCTATTTAACCGTCACACTGGCATCTGATTAGATGCACTGGGGAGTTAAAAATGCAGTGCAGTGACGTTAGCACACTGCCATTACCCCATGAACCTGTGGGTGTTAGCAGCACTGAACGTTCTACTTCTTAAGCAGAACTTCAAGGGTTGCATTTTAGTCTGGACAAGCAGAAACAGAGACCTTTGAAAAAGATGACGCAGACATACACGTTCTCTCCATGATTGGGTCTTATCAGCAACAATGTACCCTTTCCTGATTCATCACGTCTCTATCACGTGACCGTTTTCCGGAAGAAAATAAGCAACATCAGCCTTGACAACGGGTGGTTAATTTAACATGAATAACTAATTAGAGGCGTGTTTGCCCTTGTTATCAATGCTATCAGCTGTTGTGCAGTTGCGTTCTGCATTTTACAGTATAATGCTACTGCTGCTTCCTATTATTTGAGCTATTTGTGACAATTCCCATGTCCAGTGGTGTTATAAGCACATGCAAGCCTAGCACAAGTGAATGGTCTATGACTGTGATATGTGTTTTCACGCGTTAGTGTTGACAGAGATTAGTTCTAAAACGGTACAACAATGTTCCTGAGGACGGAGAAACTCTGTTTTAAAAATGAAAATGTAGTAGTGTGGATGTAGCCTAAGTGTATTTTAATAATACAGCTCCCAAAGTTATATTCAGAATCGCCCATATCAATGACTTGGGGCACTAAACATGCCTTGAGAAGCTATTCCGTGAGAAATGAAGTATTTCTCACCTCAGACTAAAACAGACAGTCAACACAGTAATGCTGAACTCATCGACCTTTGTCTTCCACATCCCATCCATTCCCCCCTGCATTGTTTCCTGTGTGGGTACATAATACTGTGCTGGAAAGGACTCCACCGGTAACAACGAACACTACTTGAAGCAATTACAGAAAGTGAATGCATTTATTGGCTACTGCTGACAAAAAGCTCACCATAAAGTGTATAAAGAAATGGTTTTGATATAATTATAACAAAGTAAACCAACAGAGAATATATGATGTTTCAATCTGTGTCAATCACTGATGGGAAACGGCTGATCTGACGGCTGCAGCTTTACACAGAAAATGTGGCTTTACACAGAAAAGGTGGCCTGTAGCTGCTCTGAAAAATCAGAGGGTTCTCTGAGTCATAACAGTTAAATATATATATCTACTAACCCAACTGAAGAATCTTTTTGTGTGTGCTCAGTGCATGCAGGACCTTGAATGTGAAAAGGGAAGCCATGACTCTCTGCAGTATGTCTTCATTTACACAAAACGGGCAGTTTAGGCATGTTTAACATGAGTTTGTGAGGGGGAGACCATCTCTGTCATGGTAACCAACATCATTTAGAACTGGCAGGATGTGTACGTGTGTGGTTAATTGCCACTGCCTAGCGTTATGAGCCAATGTCCAAGTGTATGTGTGTAGCGCGCCATAAACAAGGCGTCAAGCCAGGCCATCGAACACATGCTAATTAGATGAGGGCTGCATGCTCCCTCGCCCTCCTCCTCCTCCTCCTCTCTCTACACAACACACACTCACAGACCTACCCTTCCAACTGAGGCTGGACAATGACAATTAATTGTACACACATAAATCTCTCCCATCATGTACCACACACACACACACACACACACACACACACACACACACACACACACGGACGGCTATAATTATGGTTCAGTGAGGCGGAAAAGAAAATGATAAAGAGCACAAATCTTGGTCCTGGAGACAGATGGATAGGTGGGTATAGAAAGAAAAGACCAAGAACAAGGATCTCAAACTTAAGTGTGCACTCAGAAGTTGGTCTCCTTCACTCTCCATCCTTCATTATCTCTGTCTTTCTCTTTTATGAGTCTGTGAGATCATGTTGGCCTTTTGTTCTAGTGGACTATAAGCTAGTGTTAAGCCAGTATCTCCCCTGGGAACAGTTACACTAACAACCATGATGACGGAGAGACACATGCTAAAACCATCGAGTCACCCACCCAAAGGAATACAACCCTGTGAGTGTAAAGGAGAAACAGATTGTGAGAGAACAAAAGAGAAACTTCCACCACATAAACTCAACCACTGTTCTGACACTTTTATTGTCAGTTCTGATTGGATTTTAACATTGTTTTGATTTCTGCCCTGCTCTGATTGGTTTAACATTGACCAACTCGGGGCAGGCAATGACCTTAACAAATCATGTCAGAAAGGCACAGCGCCAGAATGGCTAGGCAAAACCTGCCGCCTATGATTGATAGGATCTGGCAACCAGAGTAATCCAGGCTCTAGTGTTTTGCATAACAGGTGTTACATTGCCAGTGTGAAAAGGAAAAGAAATGTAGAGCAATCACAATATTCCATGACATAGGCCTACTCAGGTGTATAATCAACACACACACACACACACACACACACACACATGCCAAGATGAACACGTAAACACACACATACCCAGGGTGTGCCCTGTCCCCTGACATCAGTTTTTTCCTGCTAATGTGCCCTTAATGAATGGAATGATTTTTGTGTGCGTGCGTGTGGTTTAAATTAGGCCTATCCATAGGGGACACCCCAACAGAGAGCAATACATTGCCTTCTGTTTCAACAGCCACACTGTTTACCTCCTCAGAGAGCGCAGAGCAGCCAGCCAACCAAATCTCCTAATCTCTAAAAGATGAAGGCAGGAAGTGGAAAATAGCAAGATCAACACCGTAGATGTGCATCTCCCTGTCTACTAATTGTTACGCTTCTCTTTTCGTCTTTGTCAAGCTTTCCTTAAAGAACAAATCTCTAAAGAACTTTAGAAGAATCTTCAATTATACAGTCTATGCATCAACATAGGACTTGTGACATAGAAGGAGTTATGGATCCAAAACTAAATGTCCTGTTCATTGTTCATTTTCTGCATAGACAATGCTGTGTGACTGACAATTGGATTGCATAGATAAAAGTGTAAGTCAAGTTTACACTTTTTAGAAACCTGAAAATACATTCACGAGTTCATATTTGAAATGGGTCAATTTTAGATGCATATCGACACTGATGGTGCTGTGTTTTGGGGATACTGAAAACATGTTTGCAGCTGATGCCGTGGCCCTGCTCAACACTCTGCTACGCCCTGCACAGCTACAACTATTATTTGTACTCATAGTTCTATATACTGTATTGTTTCTCTAATTACCACTGTTCATCATACCAACTGCTATAATTAATATGAATCACATTTCTGTATATCTGTATTAGTGTCTCTGTACCTCAACCCGCAGCATCAGATGGCCGCCCAGCAAGGGCCTGGGTCTGTCTGAGGTCTCTGTAAATTATAGAGTGTGGTCTAGACCTCTATCTGTAAAGTGTCCTGAGATAACGTATGTCTTGATTTGACAGCTTCTCACAGCTGAGGCTCACAGATATCATAGAGCTATCTGAAATACCAAACTGGCAGAAAAAAATTATGATTTCTCAAAAACGAACCTATACTAATTACAATGCATGGCCTTAACATAAATTGTAGTAAATTATCCAGCTCTCTCCAAGATGTACACGATAAACAGGTTTTAGCATCAAATACTCAAAATCAGACCTTGGGAGAGCCGCCATTTTGCATTGATGTACAGCATTCATACACACAGAGCTCCACCAGAGAAGAGGAGGAGCTATCCATTACTACACTGACCAGGATGTGTCGTGGTATGAGCAAGGGCCACACTCACAAACATGCCCCATGTTCACAGAGTAGTAGAGCTCCTACAGGGCCTACAGCAGTCCATTTTTGAGTCCTAAAATGCAACAGTGAGTTTCAAGCTTTCAAGCAATGAATTCCCTTGGCTGCGAAGTAACCGGAGTGCCCGACTGAGCCATGAGCACCACAGCCAGGGATTGAATCCAAGTCCCTGTGGTGTTGGGAAATGTTTGCTTCTTCTGCACCGCCCGGGCACCCCTCAAAACCCGGATGAGCTACTAGAGTTTTCTTCTGTGACATAATTCAAACCAATACACATCCCATTTGTACATGTTGGAGCTTTTCTTTTCTTTGCCTTGACGCAATATAGTGCTATAAATGAGACTGAGCAGATACACTGCTTTAATGCCCCTGAGCTCTATCCTATCCTGATCTTTTTTAGTTTACTTATATTCAGTAGTTTGTTTGAAATTATAGTTAATTTTTGGAACATTGTGACACTTTAAAGTTTATTAACTTTATTTTTTCACAGGTTAGCCTACGTATTATTGCATTTAATATCATCCACATCTACACTTTGAAACATGCTATGTTGTCTATGTTGTCTGTGTTATTTCATGTATCGTAATATGCCTTACTGTAAAACCAACTGCATTACTGGGAAAAAATAAATATGAGAGTTGAAGCTGAAGTTGCTAAGGCAGTATTGTGGAGTGCTAAAGATATTCAAATGTGAGCCAAATGAACTGGAATATTTGTCGACTCCTTTTCACACACACCTGATTGTGCTTACTGAGTGCTTACTGAAATGATGCCATATAGTTACTTCCTGCACAAAGTCATTATAAGATTTACAGTCAAAGTCAAAACAATTAAATAATAATGTTCTACTAAGTTCTTTATTACTAAATCTGGGACATGTTTATGGCCTGTCTACATGTGTGTGTTTCAATCGCTATGTGTTGCATCCACTTATTTTAATCTTCTATTTCTTATCAACACAATAGATGAAGCCTGAATCCATTAACATGGACAGTGCGAGCAGCCAACTGGGCCTGAGGCAACAGAGAGGCCAGGAGATGGCTGCTTCAAGTTGCACACAGAGGAGTCAACTGTGTGTGTGTGCGTGCATGCGTGCATGTGTGTATATTTCTGAGTACAGTCAGCCATGCTTTTGTGCATGTGTGTGTAACCTGCAACAAAAAGGAGCAGTCCCATCACACAATGACAAACCAGGTCACACTTACACAGTAATGCGCAGACATATGTGCACAAACACACACACACACACACACACACAAACACACACACACCCACACACACACACACACACACACACACACACACACACACACACACACACACTCATATACTTCCTCTGTGTATCTTGAGTGACTGCTCTGCTTTTGCCTTAAGGCTAACAGTGACCTCCAAGTTGAGCCTCTCTCTGTATCTGTGTGTGTGTGTGTGTGTGTGTGTGTGTGTGTGTGTGTGTGTGTGTGTGTGTGTGTGTGCGTGTGCGTGTATGCGTGCGTCTGTCTGTCTGTCTCATGTGCTGACCTTACAAGAACTCTGAGAATCCCTTCTGGTCCTGGTCTACCTCTCCTGTCATACCAGTGCTAGTTGGAGTGGAATACAAAAAGCTACAGTGTAAAGTGTATGCAGGTGGCACTATTAACACGCAGCACTGGAACAATATTGACAAAGGAGTAAACAAAATGCAGTAAACGTATTGGAGCCATTATGGCTAAGACCGCCTGTACGCTGCAGTGAAGTGTTGAGGATTCCCTCCTCTGTTTGAGAGAGACACCTGTTCACTCTCCACGGATCTGAGGGAGGAAACTGAACGACTCGTTTGCATGGCGTGGACTGCTGTCACTGTCATTTCAGTTGTCATTTTAGCTCATCTACCATCTCACTACAACTAGCTGTGTTGTTAGCATGTAGGATTTTCACACAGTAAATATGTCATAACAAAAAAAGATCTCCTTATATATATGATAATTGCATCTTTATTCTTTTTATAAAAATAAAATGACTAGAACATTGGTGCAGTCTTTGTGTTACGCAGGTAGGATCAGCTTAAGAGTCGACACAGAGGGGCTTTAAAATGCCAATGTGCTGATTGTTTTGTAATGCACTACATCAAAAAGTGAAAAGGTGGTGTGATGTCTAGCAATAACTCTAAGAAGAAACATATACATTAAGAAACATCTGAAAATACATATTTACTGGCTGTTCATGGTTTTTAAAAAATGAGTGATAGTGTCATAAAGCCATAGCTTAATTGACATCCCTTAGTGCTCTGCAACATATCCTGCAAAACAAAACAGTTTATCAGTTTCTTGTATATTACTGTAACTGCCAAAAAGTCATGCCATGTTTTGTGTTTGAGATGTTTCAGTCATGATTAATCAAAATCGTATTCTCAATGTCAAATCACAGTCCTGGAATACACTAATGGACTCTAAGGGCTATGTTTTATCTTTTACTGTCATTATGCAAGTCTGTTAGTATGTTATGATATATGCCATGTCATACAGATCCGTATCAGCCTGAATGTGAATTGTGGTGGAGTAGGTGGAATGGAAATAAATAAAATCAGCATTGGAATGAGACTGTGTGCTAGATTAAACCAATTTGTGTTGTGTGAAGTTGGTGCGTTCACTGACCAAATGAAATGAAATCCAGCCCTCATCTGTCAATGGAAGCATTAATCTCTCAATGTCTGTGTGTATGTGTGTGTGTCCACCACACAGTATTCACCAGCTTCTTTTCTTTCTGCCTTACCACAGTAAGTGTGTGTGTGTGTGTGTGTGTGTGTGTGTGTGTGTGTGTGTGTGCGTGCGTGTGTGTGTGTGTGTGTATGTGTCTATAATGCTGCTGCAATGTATGGAATAATGGCATTCGAGGCACACATCCTCAAGTTTGCGTGTGTATGTGTGTGTGTGTGTGTGTGCGCACGCACGCAGCAGAGCAGAACAGATGGTATTATTGCGGATTACCATTTGCAATAATCGTCTATATTTCACTAACTCATAATTATCCTGATTGGAGCTGCATGCTGTCTGAATGACTGTGACATGTGACACATGCCACATATTATATTGGTTTGTATAATAGTGAATATGCGCTGTGCTCACAGCCAATCTTCTCTCTTTTCTGTATGATCACCCACTTTTTACTCATGCTTACACTGCGTTATGTAAATCTAAAAAGGAAGAAACAACCTATTTTCATCATACTTACACAGCACCGATGCTAAATTATGATCTTCAGATTTATACTGCATATACTCTCTTTGTTCTGTTTTTACTCAGTTTTCAAATGAAACCAAGATTATTGTAATTATAATTTGACACACACTTATAACACAGATTACACATCTGAGCAGATGCATGTTTGGGATTAACTCGACAAGAGAAATAATTAGTGGATGGTATGGAGAGCTAAGTGGATAGAAGGGGTCATGGGTTCCAGTCCCTGGTGTAAGACATGAACCCTGCCAAGGTTAGGCCTTCCAGCTGTTTACATCCAACTGTGTGTGTCCCCGCATACTGTATGTGTTAATGAGGACCTCTGAGATAAAGGGGTCCATACACAGCTATCCATACACATTTCTCCCATCTTCACATCTCTTCCCCCCCTTCCCTACCTTTTCTTACTTCCCTTCTTTGTCTGATATGCTCTCCTTCTCTCTCATATAATCACTGTACTGTAGCACAGAACTGGAAGAAACCCGCGGAAAGTGATTTATTACAGTCACTCACTCACACACTCTCTCTCACACACACACAGGGTGATTTATTGCCGTGCAGGTAGACAGTAGTTCAAGGGTAAGAGATTAGTCTAACACACGCAGAACACCAAATCATTATTACACACTTAGATGGAAGACATGGTCTCTCTCACACACTCAACCACACCGCTGTTTAATTGCATAAACTCTAGGTACATTAAGTTCATACAGCTAAAGCAGAGAAAACTTTTTTTTTTAAACTTAAGTTAAGTTGTGAATATTCAACCATTACGTTTTTAATCAAACTGTCAATCAATATTATTAATAGATTATTCAATTGATATCAAATAAAATCTATATACACATGTTCAAAATGTGTCCCCTTTACTTGCTAAATTGAAAAATGCACAGAAAATGTGTGCTTGAAAATGATAATAATATATAATAATCTGCAAATAGCAACATATATTAGGCATATTTGGTAAAACAATTTATTCTGTGTATTCATGGAATGAGCCAATAAGCAAACACCAAAAACATACAATATGAAGTGCATAAATACATCAAATTATTCAGAAAATCAACATCCCATTTGAGATTGTTAATGGTCCTCTGGTGGCTGTTTGGTCCTAACCAGCCACTTGGTTCACTTCTGCTTCTGGCTGAATATGATTTACGATCAGCTGCCAGGGGCTTTAATTTGAAAATATCTTTATCAGCCTTGAAAAACCCACATCAGTCAAACAGCCCAAACATATCCAGAGTGGCTGAAAAAGGCTTCTGTATAGACCTGCGGGACGGCTAGCCTGAACAGATACACACTCCTCCCTGGAGCTTCATAATCCATCAGCTCTACACAGATGCATTGACAATGATGCTCTGAAAAAAAGCAGAAGACTGAAGTATGCGCAGAGCTTTTCACTGTATAACCCACTTCTATTGTTTACATTTAATTCTACTTGTGTCAAGATCGATTGAACGGACTGAATATGAAGTCATCCACCCTGGGGTCATGTAGGCAGTTTTACTACACACACACACACACACACACACACACACACACACACACACACACACACACACACACACACACACACACACACCAGCTCTGTTTGTATGTATGTCAAGAGGTGAATAGACACAATGAACACTTAACTTCTTTCTCCTTTGTAGAAAAACAGTAGTTTTAAAGGCTGGATATCAGATTGGATGACATGGGGAGCTAGGATTTTAAATCTTACTTACAGTAATACTTTTGTTTATCAATGTGTTTGTGTATGCTGCAGCCATGCAATGTTGTATGGTGCGCCGCTCCTCATCCAGACAAATGGGTCAGCAGTTAAAATGCCAACGCTGACCCTGCTGTCACTTCACATGGAAGTCTACTGCCAGACGTGTGTCTGTGTGTGTGTGTGTGTGTGTGTGTGTGCGTGCGTGCATGCATGTGAATGCTAATGTGTGTGTGAAGCAGTGTGTACCATCCACTGCATTGTCTCTACCCTCTGGGTAGTGTGTGTGTGTGTGTGTGTGTGTGTGTGTGTGTGTATGTGTGTGTGTGAAGTTAAGTAAAGGATTAAGACAAATAGATATATGTGTAAAAAAAACAAAGCAGTTGAGTTGACTGGACAGATAATTTCAGTGTATTAGCATTTTAATAGAATGAGAAGGCTCTCTGTTTCTCTTTCTTTCTCTTTACCTTCTGATTTGGATATGTTACTTCAAACACAGTGACATTTCTTTGTCTGTAGGCTTTTCTACGTCTTCTTTCTTTCTTTCACTTTTGGAGGTATGTTATTGTGAAAACCGAGATTCCTGCATCACTGCCTTACTCTGTTGATGAGACGTTACTCCAAACTAATATATTTTTTTAACGATAGATCTCTTTAACTTTGTCTCATTTCTCCAATTGATCTTATTCCCACTCTCAGAAGAAATGTCACTCCCATGTCAGTGTTTTTCTCTCTGTGTGCTTTCTACATATGAGCTATGTGTATATATGAGCCGTAACATTTGAAAAATCCTCTCGCTTCCTCCCTCTGTCTTCTTTTAAGCTCCTCTCCTTCTCCTCCCCCTCTAGCTATTATCTTACCTTCTCCATCTCTTTCACCCTTTTCATTTCGAGTCAAATCTGTAAAGAATGACAGTAAAGACAGCTAGTGTTGCCAAAGTGCTAGATTATGAGAAGTAGTTACAGCCATAAATACCTGTAGTAGCAGTCTGTCTTCCTAGCTATCTCTTACCAAATAAGAAAAAAACTAAATATATATTTGTAAGCCCATGCAGGAAATGTTGTATTGATGTCTAACGGACTACTCCACATTCCACAGAGCTACACGAAGAGAGAGAAGAAAAGAGAACGGGAGAGGGGTTCCATCTTCCCTCTGCTATTCTACAGGGTTTTTCCTGGCTCAGAATGGGGGGGGGTGCACGGCAGTAAGCATGATCAGTCCACCTATAGCAAAGGCAAAGAGTCTGTGTTACCTTATTTTGACAGTAGTCTATGCATTTACCTGTTATTTCTGACAATTTGATAAACAAAAATGTAAAATGTGCTTAATAAAACCCCAAATTAACAAAACTAATATTAATATTTAAATAAATCAATGGGAGAGTCTGGTACAGGCTGACTCTGGCTCTCATATTCACGTTATCTTCAGCCTGTTCTCGTGAACCATACGTTCCAAAAGCTACGAAAAGTTAAGCACTGTAATTCGTATGATTTACATGGTTGTTGTTGTTTCGTTTTTTTTTGCTGTATGCACCACATTGACTGCTGCTGTATAAAAACACGGCTGGCCGGCTAGAGAGGATTTAAATTGCTATTTTTAATTCTCAATTCCTATCATTCTGGTTGCTGGTGATTTTCCTTTGGGGCCGGCTAAAACCTCTTTGGGGGGTGCCAAAAGTTCCTCTATGCAGAAAAACGCCTGTTCTCTCTCCTCCCAGCCATCGTCTCTCCTCGTCACTGCCAGACTCCCCTTCCTGGAAACTGTGCTCAGCGAGCCTTGCAGCTGTAGAGACACGCTCGTTCAGCTTCCATTTCAGACCTTGACGAGGAGAAACAGTGATGACTGACATAAAAAAGAAACATTTAATCCTTCATCGTTTTTAGTCTTAGAGCCACAGTCAGTGACACTCCAGCTCATCATGTCTGATCTGTTTTGCTCACACTTGACTCTTGGTATAGATGACCTGGCATTTATAATTGCCAGAATTAAACCAGAAAAACAGTTCCTTACTAACATATTTATTATATGAAACAATCTCAAATCCGATCAATTACTACTGATGGTTGAGCATCAGAATGGCTCTTGACAGAACTGCATCAGGCACTCAAATGGGTGAAAACCTGGCACAGGCATCAAATGATCCTGGCACTGCTTCAAGACTCTTCCAATTATGAGTAACTTGGCTTACAGAGCTGACAAAGACGGACAACTGACTGTGTGGAAACGCTGCTATAAATCTGTCAAATATGTTCGCAGAATCTTGTTTTGTGACACAGCCTGATGTTGTTTCTTATTTGTTGTTGTTGTCACATCATCAAACAACCACATTCTGGTAATGTCAGCCACTGCCTTGCTCAAGGACAGCTGTGCAGCAATTGGTTGTAAAGCAGCAATTCTCTACAAAAATACAGTTTTGGGATTCATAACATCATTCACAACTTTCCAGTCATAAATAAAACCACCTTTCTAACTACATGTTTTGGCTCATGAACGCACCACTTCCTAATATTTACTGACAAGGTTGCTGATACACACACATACACACACGCGTGCACGCACGCATGCACGCACGCACGCACACACGCACACGCACACGCACACACACACACACACACACACACATACACACACACACACACACAGCCTCTCACCCTTTAGGTGCAGAATGTATTCACCACGCACAGCTTTTGTTTATGCAGCAATATGCTGATTATTGCTGCTTATACACGGATCATAAAGTTATGCACATACACAAATGTACTCATTTTTACAATGTACTCACTGTCCCACATAGAAATGGCACACACACACACACACACACACACACACACACACACACACACACACACACACACACCAGCTCTGTTTGTATGTATGTCAAGCAGTCAAAACTGTGCACACACACACACAACCAGAGTGTACCTGAGTGCGACCTTGCTGTGATTTAGGTCACTAATCCGTTTCCACGACGATGGCCTGCCTGCACATCAGAGCACTGGCCTTTGTTGTCCATTTATTAGAAAATCCACATGCACATCAGTGCATCTCTGGGTGAGACTGGGTTTAGGCTATCTCTCTCTCTCTCTCTGTCCGTTTTTCTCTCTCAGTATGTCTTCGTGCCTCTCTGCTTATCTGTTATAATTTCATTCGATTGTATGTGGGGATTTGTGTGTGTGTGTGTGTGTGTGTGTGTGTGTGCTTGCATGCGTGTAAGTCTGTGTATTTCACTGAAGCCAAGCTGTTTACAAGACTATGGAAAGATATTGTTGAGTATCAAGTAAACACTGCCTGATTGTACAAGCACACACGCAAACACACAGAAACTCCATTTGTATACACTAGTACTGTCAAACGATTAAAATATTTAATCGCTATTAATCGCATTAATGTCATAGTTAACTCGCAATTAATCGCACATTTTTATCTATTCTAAATGTCCCTTGATTTCTTTTTGTCCTATTATTTTATTTTTATTAATATATCTTAATATATATCTTATCAACATGGAAAAGTGGATCGGCTTGCTTTGTGCAAATGTTTTTTTATTGAAAACAACATTGGCATACTGTAGAGTTCAATTTCCCACTAACATTCTCACTTGGAGCCAATAATCTCTCACACAATGTAACGGCTTTGATGAGGGGGCGGAGAATTCACATCAGCTGTGTGCTTTCATCCATCAAGTGGTATTTCAGACTGGACGTGCTGCGATGATAGCTCAGTTCACAACGACAAAACACACAGATCACTTTGGTCTTGTCAATGGAACCATTTGGCAACTTTTTTTAAAAGTAAACGTTCCATTCAGAAACACTACGGTTTCAGGGAGTGTCACGTTGAAGATGATATCACGTAGTGGCGTTGCTATGACGGTCCGCTGAGAATCCTGCCTACACTGAGGGGGTTCTATCTGCAGTGGAAAACGAAAAAGAGAAAAGGACCTGGTACCAAAAGTGAGTCGAGTCGAGCCTGACCACGCAGTGGAAATGAGGCACTAGACTGGTGACCTATGCGAGCTATCTCCCAATACCAGCCCCCTATTCTGTTTAAATAAAGGTACAACCAATCAACAAAATCACTACTGCAGACCTTGGGTTTTTAATCACTTATTCTGGGCCATTTGATTCTTCAGTTTTCTCAGCGCATGACCCAAATACATAGTTTATTGTCTTATTCTTGGACCCTGACTCATAAAAAGCGTTTAAGACTTCTGGCACGCTAAGACAGACTTTACATCAATGTTGAGCTGCAGTTCATATTTTCAAAACAAGGCTGCAGGCTCTTTCCGATGCTACTACTATGTCTTTAATATTTTGTGAGGAACTTTTAGCCCAACATGAATGTCTGATGCCTCAAAAAAAATGGATATTAAAGTGCATGATTCAACTCTTACACAATCGCATGCAAATACTACACAATGCATGCACACACACAGAAAGAAACAGACAAATACCATCACACACAGGGGGATACACAAACATCCACCTG
Source organism: Sander vitreus (assembly GCF_031162955.1). Taxonomy (NCBI): domain Eukaryota; kingdom Metazoa; phylum Chordata; class Actinopteri; order Perciformes; family Percidae; genus Sander; species Sander vitreus. Next base: position 36,099,003 of record NC_135856.1, read on the forward strand.
ATGTTATAAGAAGCCTTTTTCATAAAACATCATATTTATTATGACAGTATGAGCCAGTGAAATAGTGGACCATCAAATAAACAGTAAAGACACTTATGGAAGCTTGTTGGCACCCACACAATAATTTCAATCATGTTTTGTCTTCATCTGTACATACTCATCAGAAGTGACAATCCAACACAATAGGCACTGATTCATATCTAGGAATGCAAGGCTAAAAGTGTTTATTGCCCAGTTCTTTTATATACACGGGGTGAACAAAATAACAGGAACACCTGGCAACAAAATGGGAGTCAATACAACAGCAAGCTCTGGCCTTCAAAATGGCTCTGACAGCATGTCAACCAAAACTCCTAGGTTGTTTTTGGTGTATGTCATGTTTTTGTGTGACCCCCCCCCATGTGTAGGGACTGTGTGTGGGAGGAAGACACAATGACGAGGTATTCAGAGTAATATGAGTTAGAACAGTAATATTATAGTGAGTTAGAATAGTAACAGATTGAATATGTTTCATAATAAATCTATAGCTGTTTGGGGCCCTTTTAGTTAGGCCCCAGGCAGCTGCCTACCTTGCCTAAAGGTAAAGTCTGCTTTTGGTATTTTTCCTCGTGAACCATGTATTTCATCAGTGTTTCTGACCGTCAGTAGGTGCAACTTGGGTGTGTGACAAACAAAGTCATGGCAGGTGTGTTGCTCAGGAACCAAGAAAGTGCAGTGTGGAGTAGTTTGGATGAGCGGTTCTCGAGAAAGCTACAGGCAGCATCACCCCAGGCATCCCAGCAGGCATGTTTTAAACAGGCACTGCACAGGTAAAGTAAGGACGAGGACATGGGCGTAAATTGCATCTAACAGATGGGGGGACAATAAAAACTAATTTATACATACAAAAATGTACTTGTATAGGATATGTGTACTTGTGGAACTCCAATAATTCACTTTAAACATCAGATGAAGTGATTCTTTTCTCTAATACAGATGATAGTGAACTGAGAACTGAGCCTCCTAGCAAGCGAGCTAGCCAACTAACTAGCCAGCCGGCCACTAGATTAGTAAAGTTTAACAACTTAACATTTTACAGCGTAGAAAGAACAGCGCTCACGCCAGATGAGTGGCACTTTGTTCAGCTCATTTCCTATAACCAGTGAGTAGCACGAAAACACAGTGGGAGGAATTAGCAAGCTAGCTAACAAAATATCCAACAAGCTACCAAACCAGCTAAGTAACTTTATAACTGCTAACATAGCGGACTCGTGGAAAAATGCATATTTTTTTGTCATGACTAATTCATTAATGACTCAGCATCATCTGTATTAGAGAAAATAATCACTTTATCGGTTGTTTAAAGTGAATAAAACAGCCTTGCCAGCCTACTTACTGACTCAATTCAATCTTGCCCATGAGTCTCACCGGACTTCTGCACAGTGTTGCCAACTCTATTCCAATGAAAGTAGCTATACCAGCTCCAAAAGTCACTAAAAGTAGCTAGATGCAACCCGGTCTCATGCCAGTTCATGAAATGGTCACATTATTTTGATTTATTGATTTGTGTACAGATCACAGTTTAAGGTCATTACTTTAAAATCCGTGCTCACCACACGAAAATAACGACATTAACGTGTTTGGTACACGAATCAATAGATTCAATAACGTGACCATTTCACGAACTGCCATGAGACTGGGCTGCTAGATGACAACATACGCTCGTTTGCATATTTGTGATGTCATTACGCAATAATTTGCATAAAGCTTAGTGGTTGTGTCAGGTAGGTAGATAGAAAGAAATAGAAATCTTTAGCCAAATAATCTCACTACGGGAATTTATATGAAATTATTATGATTAGTTAGGTAGCCTAAGTCGCTAAGTTGGCAACACTGCTTCTGCATTGTGTGGACCAAACCAATGTGAGGCATGAGAGGGGGGACTCAAAATGTTTCTTAACTTACAGTAAAATGCATTTTTTGACCCATTTGCATTTGTACTTCCACAATTATAACTATATTATTTACAATAGACAGCGTGGTTTTATTGATATTTTTAGGGGGGGAACAACCCTCAGATGGGGTGGGTCCTGACCCCCCTACGATTTCCACCTATGGAGGACGACTGAACACATACACACAAACGGGGATCACATCTTAGAAACTGTTATGTGAAAAACAAAACTCTTCACTCAGGATCACCTCTTTACTTTTCTCTTTCGAGCTACATCCACATCTTTCAATTTCACTAAGACGCAACATTTAATTAATCAGTTGATCAAACTAATTAAGAGATGCTTTCACCAGAAAAAAACAAGAGCCTTTGTGTTGCTATGGTATCATACCTTGTCGTAGTGCTGTTGCCAAGGGACCATCAATGAGATCAAGATTAAAAAAAAAAAGATTAGTTAAAAAACTACCGTGCAAATTATGTCACATATACAAAAAAAGTTTTCAAAAAACAAAAGTTTCTTAAACTTAAACAGTCTGAAATCATTCATTCAAACAAGTTAGAAGTTAAAGTGCTGTAGCTTTATTCTGCAACTTAAAGTGACTATAACTTTTGAATGTTTCTGAAACAGTGTAATGTTCCATCTGATGATCATTAATGACCTGTAACAGCAAACGAGACGGTAACACATTCTGACGGGTCACAGATTTCTTAGTAACACCTGAATAACCTGTTAGTGAGTATCCAGCCAGGTAAAGGGAAGCAGGAGATATCTTAATGTAGGCCTAATTGTATTGTATTTTAGAAGTTATCTGCTGTAGTTATGGCTGATACTACGGCAGGGCCATCACAGAAAAGAAGGAAATTAAACGAAGAACAGCTAAAAGGGGAAGAGACAGAAGATCAGGTCGGGCTTTCAACAGACGGAGACAATTAGGGGATTGTAAATGATTCAAAACGTCCCCGCGTTGGCCGTCAGGTATGTAAAATGTCTATTTCATTCATAAAATAACTTTACAATGCGCGATGTGGTTGTACGGCAGTAGTCTACATTACATCACGTCCCCCTTCCATTTTGCGCCCGTTGTTATACAGTGGGCCTGTCAATTAGGGGAGATCAAAATAATAATCAGTTCAATTCAGTTTAGAATTCCCCCTGCTCAATCCTTTTTTCAGTAGACCTTAGGCTTCCACACTTGAAAACACACAAAATGAGGAATAAAATCCAATTCAATTCAATGTTATTTTTATGGACACAATGTGCAGGCACATATGTACCGAAATGTAGGCAAAGCATACTTAACCCAAGTGGATCTCTAGAAATTTGTATGGAACAAAAACTAAATCTAGCGGTGCGTATCTTCCTGCCAGGCAATAGGATAAGTAGCCTGAATTTAATCTTTATGAATGCAGAGTTGTTTTATGGCGAGCTGTAACTCTGTGGAGCAATTAGCCTGAAGGTGGTGCGCCAGGTTCTGGGTGAGAAAATGGGGGATTTATGACTGTAAGTGCTGAAACAAACATTTAAGAGACACCTAAGGCAGCTGCTGCCATTCAGAGGCCTCAGCGCAATGGAACAACACCAGTTGGACTCATTCAAAATGTTTTGCTTTTCTTTCAACTTCTGGGCAAAGTGAGCTTTGTGAGACTATCTCCTCTGAGGGTAAAAACAAAATCAAGGCTAAAAACAAGTCACAATGATCATGCCCTCTGATAACCGTACAGTTAATAACAAGTGAAGGTTAGGAAGACAGAGGCATGTGCACAAAACTGCAAGTGTGACCATTACTTTCCAAAACTGCTGTATATGCTATCCATGACTTTAAAAGTCCTGGTTTCTTATGTAGTTGGGTTAATAAACCCCATTTGATATACGCAGACAATTTTAAACACATCACTGATTTGAATTAAACTCAGCTTGTCAATGACTTACCACAATAAAACCATTAATTCTCGATATTATTCTGTCCAGAATGTGTTTAGAGCCCACTTCAGTGTTTACCTGAGCAAACAGTGGAATAGCCCACTACAGCAGCAGGACTCCCTTAAAGCTATGTGCTAAGTCTTGATGTCTATTAGTTTCAAGGCAATTAGATAGTTTGAGTTTCACTAAATGCATAGGAATTAGCCACACCCACCCACACTCACCCACACACACACACACACACACACACACACACACACACACACACACACACACACACACACACACACACACACACACAGACAGACAGAAGACAGACTGAGAAGAATGGGTCTACTGTGTAGTGACACAGACCAAAACTATAAGGTCAGTGATGACAAGTGGACATGTGTGTGCCTTGTGTGTGTGTAAGCGTGTGTGTGTGTGTGTGTGTGTGTGTGTGTGTGTGTGTGTGTGCGTGCGTGCGTGCGTGTGTGTGTGTGTGGTAAAGAGAGAGGAGAAGGCGATCCCCGGGAGAAGTACAGCGCTATTAGCCCAGTGCCTGTTGTAGTGAGCTCTCTTCTGTCTCTGTCTCTATCCACTAGAGAAAATGTAATTATATCCTGAGACTACAGTTAAGCCATACCCACTCTACTGCAGCACATATTCAAATGAAATGCATAAATTAAATAAACCTGTCTGAGAGTGTAATTAAAAAGAGGGGAAAGCTGAGAAATGTGCCTGTCCCGGTGAATGTATCTGCAGGTGAGGAAGTAAGTAATTCCCAAGCATTGTTCCATTTGATTTTGTTATAATTCTGTATTTCAGAAATGTGAGCGTGTAGGAGTATGGAAGATGGGTATGTGCCAATGTCCTCGAACAAAGACATTTTTAGCGGTTCAATTCCGAAAAGCAAGGCACTAGCACTGCAAAGGTTTTGGGTTCTATTCCCTTTGTGGCTAAAAGGGCAGAGCAAGGCATTTTGCAAAGTATAGCTCAGGGCTAGCTCCTGAAATATCCCTCCACAGTCAGGCTGAGCGTTCCCAGACCGAGAGAACAGTACAGTTGGCACAGGGTTGTGAAGCTTCAAACGCTCAATCAAACATGTTGCTGCATACAAATGTATGTACACTTGGTGAGCTTCATATTTTTCATTAACTGACTGTATAAACATTAGGGATTTTTTGGCAGTGTGCAAGATATTTGTGTAGGCGTTTTATATGCCTGATAAAGTTAATGAATTAAAAAGTGGCTCGGCTACAGCTCTGTGTCTGTCCCTCTGCTTCGGTTTCACTCACCACTGAGTCTGACTCCATGTCCTGCCCACAACACTATCTGACTCTCTGTTACTGGGTAATTACTGGGTATTATGTTGAAAGCTTCTAATTTATTAAATAATTGCTTAAAGCATTTAAACAAAGTGTTGTGTTGTAGTTTGTGACATTTCAGAATCTTAATTTTGACTTAAAGATTTCCATTTTCACTGTAAATGCATTTCTGTTCCAAATATCAGTTTCATTAACTACTAATAATCAGTATCGGTCAATCCCAAATAAAAATGTTAAAATTGAGAGATTTCCCATGAGGGAACACAACTAATCATTCAATATACTGTATGTCTGATCTCTAAAGAACTAGTTTTCTATCACAAGCCTGTCCATTCTGCAGAAGACATAGCATCAGCCGTGCTTCACATCTAACGTAGTACTCTGCATTTCAGGTCAGCTCTTTTGTTAGTTCTCAGTTTTGATCATTTTTTTATTCCTGTGGCACGTGTGCAAAAAGTATTTCATATAAAACACTGGAGGTGAAGACAGATTTGATACTATCCCCTGTGAAACAAAAACCACTTTTACACATGCACCATTTACTCCTAATTTGATAGCGTCTTACCATTAAGTGGTCATAAGTGAATATTAAGCCAATACTGCGATGGCAGTAAATTAGTTACGGCAGTTTGACTGCTCAAGATGTGGTAAAATTGGTGCTAAGCTCCCTACTGGCATACTCTGCATCTCATTAAGCTTTGGCGCTGCAGCAGTACAGTTTGGGTATGTGAATGTTCACGTTGCATTAGAATGATGTGAAGTAGCTTGTGTGCACAACACCTTCACTGAGTCAGTTTCCGTATGTGTGCAGTTAATGGATTTAATGCGTGAGCTGTCACGTGTGCATAAAATAGCTTCTTTCTAGAGCTGCCATTTTGCATTAAAGCTCAATGATCAAATCCATCATGGAGAGGGCAAATTGTAGCTATTCATCACCAAGCCCTGACAGAGCAGGAGCCAATGCAACCTCTACACAATACACAGTTTATGCTACTTTTTTCTCAAAAGAAAAAAATATCCTACACTGAAATCACTATAACTTACTCTTCCAACACATACTGTACAACTTATATGTAGCACCTTCGGTTGTAAAAGAGTAGCTTACTCCTAGAATGAAGAAGAATGAGTGATAAGATCTGGCAACAGTGGAAATCTGTTTTAAGATAGTAGCTTTGGCAGTGAGGCTTCAAATCTAGCAGCAGAAACCAGCCACGCATTAAATCAATTCTAAATTATTGTATTCATGTAAATCCCTCCCCTCCTATCCCTCCCCCCAAAATATGTTGTTATGACATTTCCTCAGGTGGTCAGATATAGCAGTTCTTGATCCAACAAGAAAACAAATCAGTGAAAAGAGAGATAGAGGGAACTGCAGAGAGAAATGAGTAAGAAGAAGGAATGAGGGAGAAAGGGGGAACAGGAGAGTAATATTGAATCATGTCAAGGCACAAAGCAAGCACACGCTTGCACAGACAGACATGCACTCAGATACACACTTATTCACAATAATGTGCACGTACACAAATGCATGTACATATGTGTTCTTCCACACACAGGCCATGCAGATAAAACAGTGCTGCTGATCAAGCAAAACTGATAAAAGATAAACACATGGTATCTGTCATCGTCTCTTTGCTCACCCTAACCCCTCGGCAGTGGCCGGTGGGTGTGTTTTGGTGTGTGTGTCGTGTAAAAATGGGCCGTCTTGTGTGTCTGTGTGTCCAGCTATCACCACCACAATCCGTTCTAAGGTTAAAGAACCACAACACCGCATTAACAAAACCACATATGTCAGCACAGGTCACACGCACTCACTCACACACACACACACACACACACACACACACACACACACACACACACACACACACACACACACACACACACCACACACACTTCCTGTAAGTTGACCCCATGGCCTGTTGGGATGGCGACCTTGCCTTACCCCTGACATGACTAAACAAAGGAGATGGAGAGAGGGAGGAGGAGGGGGTAACCATAACAAGGACACAGGGTTAAGTGTGTGTGTGTGTGTGTGTGTGTGTGTGTGTGTGTGTGTTTATGCAGCCCTTTGTACACAGTTGCTTCCGTAGATTTGTCTTTTTTGTTTACTTCAATAATTTCTCTCTCTCTCTCTAAGCCTCAGGTTATCTCTCTCTCTCTCTCTCTCTCTCTCTCTCTCTCTCTCTCTCTCTCTCTCTCTCTCTCTGTCTCTAGTACACCTTCCCTGGATTTGGAGTGATTTCTCAATTTTGATAAACTCAGACAATAATAACTATTTTGAAAATATATTAATCGGTGTGAGTTATCTTTTATGAAAAAAAACAAGGAATAAAATGGATGAAAAAAAATGGAATCCATTGTATTTCTATGGTTGCAGCCCTAGTCTATTGTATATTCTCACACATTTATATATACAGTATTTGATTAAACTACTGCAGCACTGTGTTTGTAAGCAACACTAGTTACATAAATAACACAAAATGGCTTTCCCAGGAAAGATGTATTGTGAAGTAGCAGTGTGAACTCTTGAATTAGTCACTGGTGGTAAACGTAGAGCAGGGTCGGTGCTGCTGCTGCTCCATGTGAACCGTTTCATTAATCTGACATTCAGCTGAGATCTAAGCATCCCATTTTCTACCCAAGGGAGGCACTGAGTAACGTTATGGAATATGAATAAAATGAAATAACATTGGTCAAAGTCTTCAATTCAAACAGGAATGAATATGGTTTGTGTCTATATAAAAGAGACTTCAGATACAGTATTAGGGGACCACTAAGGTCTATATAAAAGAGACTTCAGATACAGTATTAGGGGACCACTAAGGCCTATATAAAAGAGACTTCAGATACAGTATTAGGGGACCACTAAGGTCTATATAAAAGAGACTTCAGATACAGTATTGGGGACCACTAAGGTCTATATAAAAGAGACTTCAGATACAGTATTAGGGGACCACTAAGGTCTATATAAAAGAGACTTCAGATACAGTATTAGGGGACCACTAAGGTCTATATAAAAGAGACTTCAGATACAGTATTAGGGGGACCACTAAGGTCTATATAAAAGAGACTTCAGATACAGTATTAGGGGACCACTAAGGTCTATATAAAAGAGACTTCAGATACAGTATTAGGGGACCACTAAGGTCTATATAAAAGAGACTTCAGATACAGTATTAGGGGACCACTAAGGTCTATATAAAAGAGACTTCAGATACAGTATTAGGGGACCACTAAGGCCTATATAAAAGAGACTTCAGATACAGTATTAGGGACCACTAAGGTCTATATAAAAGAGACTTCAGATACAGTATTAGGGGACCACTAAGGTCTATATAAAAGAGACTTCAGATACAGTATTAGGGGACCAATAAGGTCTATATAAAAGAGACTTCAGATACAGTATTAGGGGACCACTAAGGTCTATATAAAAGAGACTTCAGATACAGTATTAGGGGACCACTAAGGCCTATATAAAAAGAGACTTCAGATACAGTATTAGGGGACCACTAAGGCCTATATAAAAGAGACTTCGGATACAGTATTAGGGGACCACTAAGGTCTATATAAAAGAGACTTCAGATACAGTATTAGGGGACCACTAAGGCCTATATAAAAGAGACTTCAGATACAGTATTAGGGGACCACTAAGGCCTATATAAAAGAGACTTCAGATACAGTATTAGGGGACCACTAAGGTCTATATAAAAGAGACTTCAGATACAGTATTAGGGGACCACTAAGGCCTATATAAAAGCATCAAAAAAGCAGCATGTCATAGGACCTTGTATCATATTGTATCTTGTCATTTCCTTTAGTCTGTGGCCCACCAAGTAAATTAGGTCTCCACACTAACGTTAGTCAAAGTGTTGACATATGAAAACATCAAAAATGCATTTTAGATGAAGGAGATGAGAGTATATCCTGTTGTTCCTCATCACTGTTTGCTCAGCAGCATTAAACTGTGTGTACGGGCCGCATGGGTTTTCTACCCAGAAGTTATTGGAAACAAACATTGTGATAGGGTTTATAGCGTCGCAATGACGTCTTGATCAACAGCGCCAGTGCCTAGTGTGTGTGTGACTCATGGATGTATAATAAAACCTGGATATAGCGTTCGATGCGGTGCCCCGTTCATTGCTATGAGTCCCAAAAAGTTAAACTTCTCTGTATAAAATCACCCAGATCTTTTTACCTTTCAAACATATGGCAAGGCAGATTAAACTCAAACTGTCCCGCCTTGAACTGGCTGTGTGAAAGCGGCTACAATAAGTCGCCTTGGTCATCTGACCTACCTACGAGAAAAAAATGGAGAGAGGTCTTGCACGCAAATATGTCCAAATATGTATATGGAAACACAAAATAGTAGAATAATAAAACGATACAACTGTGTTTCTATTTATTAAAAATGTATTTATATAAACGATACAAATGAGCAGATTAGTCGTCAGTTGCTTGATATGTTTGGCTTCATTATAAAACAAACAGGGGGAATGGCTCCCTGCAGGATGCTTAACAGCAGAGCAGATGAAACACATCGCTGCAGTCCAACAATAGAAATAGAAACACACAGAGACAAGCAGCAGGCACAGCAGCCCCCCCACACACACACACACACACACACACACACACACACACACACACACACACACACACACTCACATACACCACTACCTCCAGGTGCTCATGGTTCATTTTACTGTCACATCGTCTTTCTTCATTTCTTACAGCTAGATAAGACTTGAAAGGAGCCTGCTAGTGATCTGTGTGTGTGTGTGTGTGTGTGTGTATTGTATACGTCTTGTGCTACTCTATTACCAGTTTGTTTTGCCTTTTTTCTCTTCAACTGTCATGACTCTCTCTAATCTATGTAATATATCAATGTCTCACGTTTAAGTATTTCTAAAATCAGTGCCGTCAAGTTATTTTTCATGATGTAACTAAAAGGAAACAGTGGGATGGTGTAATGCATTAACTATTAAAATGGGACTGTAGCTGAGTGGTGATATTTGTGTTTACTGGATAACTGTTCTTCAGCAGCATTTTGTCCTGTCGTGCCTCATGATGGCTACAACAGGGCTGTCATGACGTAAAACCGTCCTCACAATTGCAGCTGACAGTGATCCGGTGTGCAGTGCACCTCTTTGGAAAAAAGGCTGTATTATCACTGACATGGTCAGCGTTTATCTAAGGTGGTGCACAATTTATACTGTGGTCACACAGGAATTCTCCATGCAAATGAAATCATGGACACTATTCAAGGAAAAAGGGGATTACAGAGTGAGAAGAAATGAAGGAAATAGGGAGAGTAGCGGAGTAAGGGGGAAGAGGATAGGGAGGAAAGAGAGGGAGGGAGGACAACAGAGAGCGAGAAACAGGATGAAGAGGAGGTGTGTTTGCAAACCATCTGGACTCAGTCTATGATAAGAAACACTTAGTCAGCGAGCACCTCATCACTCAGCCCGCTCCCTCTCTTTATTCTCTCTCAGCCTTGTGTAAACTAGCCTACATCTTCCGGCGTCTTTTTTCTTTCTCCCCTTCCTGATATCATAATGCTCTACAGGAAGTGATAAAGTGGAAATGAGTGATAAGAATGATAATAAAAGGACTTAATGTGTGGAGAAAAAGAAAGGCCAAGAGCTCTAGAGAAACTCAAAGGTTGCTGTTTACCTTCATGTCACATCTGTCTAAAGTGGGCAAACATATTCATCAATTAGGTAGCCAATTAACTGACAATTTCTTTTCACAAATGTACACGTACAACTCATTCATTACACATTCAAGAAAGGCATTACTTTTATATATGGTTTCTGATGTATTGTGAAGCTCTAAACGGACTGGGTCATTGGACAGTAGGGGTGGGAAAGAAAATGGATACAGGATAGCATCGCGATATTATTTTTGTGACAATGCTGTATCAATACACGGACGCCAAGTATCGATCTTTTATTATATAAATTGCACATGAGAATTTAACTTTTTTTAATTAATTAAAACTATTAGATAAAATTGAAGTGAGATGAACAAAAAGAAATTGATCTTTTTAGATGAAACAGATGTTGACCACGTTTTTTTTTTTTTTGGGGGGGGACATAATTTGAAGTTGGAAAAAAAATGTCGTATCATGGGGCCTCTGGGGATTCTCACCCCTATTGGACAGAATACAACATTCAATTTAAATACATTATTAATAGTATTATTATGATTCTTATTAAATTGAAAACATCAGTTGTTTTAATGTCTACTACTACTACTGCTTTGCAACAAAAAACTATTTCAATCACAAAAAAAGATGGGTGAGTGGGATCAATGCAAAGCAGTTACAAAGCGCTGATGCGATTTATGGATACATCAATGAGTCAACTGACAGAAAATTAATTAGCAACAATTTTATGAAGCAATTATGCATTTAATTGAAGTTGTGTAAATGTTAATTGTATATTGTTCGATAAAAAGAAAAAATCATTAAGCACATCTTCATACTTCTACATGTTTAATTTGTTAATTTTCCACTATGCTTTTATGAAACATACATGTGACATCATATTCTCCAAGTGCATTCTACTACTATTGCAACTACTTCTGCAGCACAAGAAAATGTGAATATAATGAGGAAACATTTACTGTGTATATTTTTGGATCAAATATATGTATCAAATGTTTCTGCAGCACAAGAGGTCTGAATAGTTCTCTCACTGTGTGTGTAAAATACTTTACATACATTCATACATACATTACAGATGATATTCCTGTTATGGTCCGGACATACACCACCTCTCACAGTATGACTGCTTCTTTTGATTTGTCTCAACTACTGAATGGAGAGGCAGAATGTTCATTTTTTTTCCAATTTGTACTTTTGAATTAGTGATGAGAACGAATGGTGCTCTGCTCTATCACAGGAGCTGTCTGAAAAACACAGATACTCAGTACATAGATACACGTACACACACACACACACACACACACACACACACACACACAAACACACACACACACAAACTATGCATGGACACTTTCAGGGATGTGTGAGGTACATCACACACAGATGCACACACACAGACACACTTTCACACAGCAGTCCAAAGGCACACATACACCCCACCTTATACACATTACAGCTACGCTCTTATGATGAATGAACTATAAATGCCCTTGTATGTAATGAAAATAATAAAAAAGTGAAATATGTATAAAACTGAGCTTGTGCCGCCACGGGTCAGTGTTGTGTTCAAACTATTGTAAATCCTTGTGTTCAAATATGCATAGCAAAATAATAATGTTACAGCATAATACTGTGCATGCATGTGTGTGTGTGTGTGTGTGTGTGTGTGTGGTTCAGGGCATTTTAGGAATAGTAATAGCAGTCCATCAGGAAGATTACTACAGACGCACATGCGTGCACACACACACACACACACACACACACATACACACACACACACACACTCATAACTGTACTTGCAAGAGCAAGCCACTGACTCACATTCATTCCTTAACTCCTGTTTCAAAGTGATGTCCTTCCTCTGATGACTTTCATCATCTTTCTAGCTTTAAAACATAAACACACACACATACACACAGACAGACAGACACACACACACACACACAGAGGCCCCTATATCACAGACACCCAATCTATCTCACACATCACTGTCAAAGGCCTTGTTGCTAGGAGATAGTGCTCTATTTGTGGAGAGAGCGACAGAGAGACATAGAGCGAGATATATGGGGGGGCTGGTTTGAGTGTGTGTGTGTGTGTGTGTGTGTGTGTGTGTGTGTGTGTGTGTGTGTGTGTGTGTGTGTGCAAGAGAGTGATAAACGAAAAAAAGTGCAGGAATGAGAAATTGAGGAGATATGAGAGTCAAGTTCCTTAAAACAGGATGAATCTCTCAAGACATACTTATCTCCTCTCTCTCTCTCTCTCTCTCTCTCTCTCTGTCTCTCTGTCTCTCTCTCTCTGTCTCTCTCTCTCTCTTTCACACACACTGGCAGCTTGTTTCTCAAACTTAGACAGAAACACTAGGACAATGTGTGTGTTCCTGCATCTCACGCATGGTTGCTCATGTGAATGTGTACATATCCGTGCAGCAACATACATGCCAGTGTGTGTGTGTGTGTGTGTGTGTGTGTGTGTGTGTGTGTGTGTGTGTGTGTGAGTGTTCCTCTAACTGCAGCAGTGCTGGGATCCAGGAGGCCATATAATGGTTGGCTGGTCACATTGTCTGCCCCAGTGGTCAGTCCTTCACAAATACACTGTCGGCTATAATCTGCAGATACATCCGTAATAATCTGATAAAACCTGCAGCGAAAGAAAATCACACAGCATCACATCCACACGGTGACACATACACAAACACACTTGCACTGCTTGCGCATTGTTGAATAACAGACATTTCAAAAGACAAAAATCCCATAATAAATCCAATCAAAAGTGACATCAAGCTGCAGTAGCACTTGGGTCTAGTTTCCATTAGTGGTTACATACCAAACTGCAAATGTCATGCAACGTGCATCATTTATTTTGGCTTTAAAATCCGAACCCATCTTTGTTCCTGCATTTCCTTCTCTAAAGGGCATTTCAGACCAAAGGCAACAGCACTGCTGCGCTTTGAAAGCTCTTGTTTCCAAAGGCTTACACTGTGCCACGACGACAAGCTTGCACTGCCAGATGCTGTAGATGAGCGTTGAACCCAGAGGCCAGCTCTGGTCTAAAAGGCCTATAAGGTGCACCCTCAGACTGATACTGACACTGTTGTCTTTACTAAAAATATGGCCAAAATGTGCTCTCTTCAAGCAACATATAAGGTTTCATACATGCACAGAAAGTTAACTTTATTCATTCAAAATTAGCTAGTAATCGCCATTTAAAGGAAATAGTCTATTATTTCTGATGTACTAGAGCAGGGGTCTTCAACATTTTTTAAGCCAAGGACCCCTTAACTGAAAGAGTGACGGAGCAGGGACCCCCTACTATATATATTGTATAATATTAAGTTGCATATTAAACTAGGCCTACAATAACTTGCAGGGCGACCAAATGCCTTTATACATACCTTTTTTGTGCATAGAATACTAAGCTATTAAAATAGCCTACTAATTGTTGGCATGATTTTATAGATAATGTTCAAATGTCCCGGACCCCCCTGTTGAAGATCCTTGTACTATAGGAACATCCGCATCAACTGTACCCAATTGATCCCAATACTGAAATGTTTCAGCAGTTATTGCCGAACAATTATTACTACCTCGCCATGTTGAAGCATCACAAGCAAACTCACTGCCAATGGACCTTTTTCACGGCAGACATTTTGACTTGTCATAGTAGGAAAAGCAGAGCTGAGATTGATAACCTTAACGATGGCTCAGTTCCGTCAAGTGTCCCAGTAAGCTAGTTCAGTGAGTCACCATGCACAATACCAGGGCCTCTCCTAAGTGGAATGCAGCCATCATGAATGGTTTTGAATACACCAGTGCTTTTCCTACTATGACATGTCAACATGTCTGGCGTGAAAAAGGTCTATTCAGCTGCTCAGTTCAGTCCATTACTAAAAAAATAGTTCACAGCTCCACATCCATTTCTCCACATGTTTTGTACAGTATAATTAGACGATATTACTCAGTTGTTGTAATAGTATGTCATTAAACATACCGTATTCAAATCCCTTTCTTTTCCCTTTTCTGTCAAGCTGTGACTATAATAATTACTGTAGTTTTATTATTTGCCAATGAGGCCTCATGTCGTATGAACACCAACACATTGAAGGCGCTCCTTAATTATACAGTCAAAACTTCATTAATGTGCTGCTGTAGCCTAACTTTACCAAATTGTATTTTTTTGGTGTTCCATTCCACCAGTGGAATGTGGCAGCTGTCTGTGCTGCTTGACTGACTGCATTTTCTCTCACAGCGGTTGGTCTGAAACTCACAGTCCGCCTAATCCACTAAAACATTCCTGAGAAGCAGAAAAAGCCTAAATATGTGCACGTAAATATCACCTTGACAAACGCGTCAAATATATCCAGGGAAATGTAATTATTTACATGCACAAGGACATGTGAAAAAAGGCTCTGCACACACATACACCACTACAAATCATCATATTTTTAAATCTTTTAAATCTACCACTGGAAAATAATGATCCTATTCTTTGTGACATCTTCACAGCATCGGCACCTGTCTTTTGCTTTCTGCTCAGACACATTTCAGTAACCGACTATTTAAAACCATCCGATATGGAAAGGATATATAATTTGATAGCCCCTTTATTCTCGCTCTGACATCTTATCCTTCGTAATAGGCCCGCTGGAATCTTAATCAGTTACACATGTTCTTCTCTCCACCACCGTCTCTGCCC
Source organism: Sander vitreus (assembly GCF_031162955.1). Classification (NCBI taxonomy): domain Eukaryota; kingdom Metazoa; phylum Chordata; class Actinopteri; order Perciformes; family Percidae; genus Sander; species Sander vitreus. Next base: position 36,114,524 of record NC_135856.1, read on the forward strand.
TCTTTTCTTTACGATCTGTCCATCCACAGTCGTTTTTTGAGAATTCTTTCCTCTCGTTGTGACAGTTTAATTCCTTTAATCCATCACCTACTTCCTCGTCTGCTTCTTAACTCACATGCACAAGTTTAGAAGCGTCTCAAAATTTATGTTTCTAATTGAAAAGGTAACGGGGGTGAGGGGGGGGGGCGGCAGTAAGAGGAGAAGACTGAAAGAGAGAAAAAGACACACACACACACACACACACAAAGTAATGGAATGCAAATCTCTGTGTCTGGAAGCGATTAGGCAAAGAGCTAAAGCCCGTCTTCTCTTTCTGTGTCTGAGCAGTCCAGCCACCCTAACCCTCACCTCACCACACACACACACACACACACACACACACACACACACACACACACACACACACACACACACACACACACACACACACACAATCAACATGTCGTTCACAATACACACTGCTAAAAGCAGAAGCGTTAAATTGTCAGAAAGCCACATTCGATGGGCTGATGCTCTCCGAGGTTACCCCTTCTTTTACTGGGTTGAATACAGTTTACTTCTGGCAAGGTGACAGACAGCAAGGTATAAACATTTTCCCATTTTAAGTTCATCATTCTCTCCGTTTATTCAGTTGTAAAAATAAAAAAATTAAATTACATTTAATCGGACAGAAGGACAGATGTTTTTCATTAAGCCTTAGATAGCAGGAGTTGTATTTACGTTTGGGCTGTAGATCATGTGTTTAAAAAAAAAAAAAAAAATAGACTGAAAGAAATACACATGGTATTTTTGAATAGTATATATACATATCAAGAAATAGAAGACAAATGTGCTACATTGCTGGTTTCGAGATGAGACCCTCTTTTATTGATTGAAGACTGATAAGAAAGACTGTCTACTGAGTGGGCCTAATAAATAAAGTCAGAATACAATGTCACATGTCACCTGTTAATGTACACAGCCCAGCTGTTGAGCACCAAAGCACGTTGGCCGACCTGTCTTGATCTTTCGCTAAGGTAAAAGGAACAGCAACGGTGCAGTGAATTTACATAAAAAAACGGTGATCATTTCAAAGTAATCTGACTCACTTTATCCTTCTTTGGCTTACAGAATGTAACTCCAACACTGAATGAATGTTTGTTAGGGATGCACTGATCTGGAGTTTTTATTCCTGACACTGATACAGATTACCTGGGTTTTGGCTAGGTTGTTTAATTAATAAGCAGCTGTATCATCTGCCCCACTGTGTGGACATTCTTTAATTTGTAAGTCAACACTAGGCTTTGTAAAACAAAATGTAACAAATAAATACATAGATATAAATGTACTAAATTGTTATTCATCATTAAAATAATGAATCAAATAATAATAATTTGAATTGGATAGACGGTCCCATTGTTACCGATACCCTACCCAGCTATTTGAGTCAGTATCGGCCTTATACACGATTTCTGTATTGGATACGATTTGTGTATAGTATACATTCAAACTACACATCATGGTACGTAGCATCAACTTAAAGTTAAATTTTAAAAGATAAAATAAGAACAAATGAAAACTTAAAAAAAAACAAAAAAAAAACATAGTTACTATAAGTGCTGGCTGCTTCTTGTCTAAGTTCACAGTCCATCTTCGAAGAAGGACGAGAAACTTGCGGGTGTAAATTCAACATGTCCATCCTTGATATCAAGTTTCAAACTAATATAAGTTGTCACAGGGCCTTTTAAAGAAAAATATGCCACTAACTAACGGCTGATAGCTGTCGACCTGATGTAGATCATTGCTTGGGCAGAATTCGTCACCACCACATCATGAACTGCGAGAGCAGGACTAACAGCAGGGCTGTGTTCCGTCGTCAGACAGAGGCAACATTTCTACTCTGCAAGAGGAGGAACTAAATCCAAAAAAACACTGGTCCCCAGGAGACATTTAGGGGCCCGAAATGTCTTTGGTTTCTTTGCCAACAAGTTTGACTGACAGCAGTTTGTCCTGCATGTTTCCCATTATGTCCTCCACATTGATTGGTACCCTTATTAAGGTAATATTCCCCATCTCCATTCCCTTTGAATATTGCCCCTACGTAACAGCCTCAAAATCATAACCAGACCTTGAGGCTAATGCTTACTATATTAACCACTGAAATATGTATTCATGTGTGTGTGTGTCACTGTGTCTGTGTGTGTGTGTGTGTGTGTGTGTTGTGAGAGGACTGTAGCACAGAGATAAAAGAAAGTAGTCACTAATTGACTGGCAGCCTTAATATAAGTAATAGTAAGTAACTGAGTTAGTGCAAAAAAAAAAGAATAAAAAAAATAAAATGACTACTGAGTGTCGGCTTACGGACTAACTTGCCGCTTGATTTAACCTTGTAGACTTTAGTTTAGAAGGTGTGACCAGAGGCCAGACTCAGGGGAATTGGGCCAAAAGAGAGAGCACAAAGGCAGTGGGTGAAGAAATAACATAAGAGGGTGAAAATAAAAGAATGAGAGAAAGGTGAGATTGAGAAAATAAGAGAAAAATGAAAGAGAAGAAAGGGAAAATGCTTGGCTCAGACGGAAAGACAGGTTTTCCCTCTGCCTTTACTTTCTTACCAAATCAAATAATGAGGCCCCAGTTTGGCACTATTTTAACACACACACACACACGCACACACTGATTGAGGGAGTTTACATTCAGTCAGTGAATTCACACGAGGCAATTGACTAGAGACCAAGCAATTTCCCAAAGCATGCAGACACACATACTGACACAGGCTCACACACATGCACGCGCACACACGCGCGCGTGACACAATGTGTAGCATGAAGAAAAGAAAAAAAAAAAAAAAAGAATTCGGTCGTCTACCTTGTCTGTGTGCGTAATCCAGTGTCGCCCGCTTTAAAGGGTTAACTCTCCCAAAAAACACATAGGATCCTTTCAGGCACGCAAGAACACTCCGAGTCGTCCTGCTGCTGAGGGGAAAATAGGAATTACCCCTCCGTCTCTGTCTTCCCCCGCTTTTCTCCTCTCTCTTCTTTAGAAAAGATGTGAAAAGCACAAGCCCTGTTTTCTGAGGTTTCTTCTGGCTTCTGTCTTTCTGTATGTGCGGTGGGACTGCCTCAGTCTTTTCTCTCACTTCTTGTTTTCATCCAGCCTCTGCGCTCCAAGTGAGGGATGGAGAATGAAAAACACTGGAGGAAAAAAAACACAAAGCCTCGCTTTCTCTCTTCTTTTCCCTTTCTTTTTTCTCTTCTCTTTCAGTTAAAGGAAATGTAGAATTCTCTTCCTTTATTCTCTACTCCGGTTTCTTTCCCTCTGTCTGCCGCTGCTCCTGTGTGTGTGTGTGTGTGTGTGTGTGTGCGTGTGTGAGTGTAAGTGTGTGAGAGCGCCGTCTTCTCCTCTGCCTCAGCCACCGCTGCTGTGAGTGTGCCTGTCCGCGTCGCTCCTCGCTCTCTCTCTCTCTCTCTCTCTCTCTCCCCCTCTTTGCTTCTGTAAGTTTTGAGCTCTCCTTGCTGGCGGAGCGAGGAGGGAGGCGGAGCCACGAGGACAGACGGAGCCGAGGGAAGAATGAGATTGGCTGACACAGAGGGTGAGAGAGAGAAGAGGGAGAGGGGGAGAGGAGTGGAGGGAGAGGGAGAGGCGGGATTTCTGCATTTTGGAGGCTGGAGGTGTGGATGTGTGGAGAGAGAGGAGGAGGGCCTTCTCTCTCTCTCTCTCTCTCTCTCTCTCTCTCTCTCTCTCACACACACACACACACACACACACACACACACACACACACACACACTCCCTCTCTCTCTGCATTCTTTTGCTCTGATCTCCCCGATTTCCCCACCACATATGTATTCATAGCACAGAAACTACACCTCTCAGCCGCTCACACATGATCTCTCTCTTTCTCTCACTCTCATACACTCACACACATATGCACACCCACTGTGTGTGTGTGTGTGTGTGTGTGTGTGTGTGTGTGTGTGTGTGTGTGCGCACGCTCGCGCAGTTTGGGTTTGAGGCAGCTGTATAAACCAAAGGTATTGAGAGAGAAAGGGGGGTGACTAGGCTTAACTAAAAGGGACTCGGCAGCAGAGGGACTTAGATTAGACAAACACATGCATGCGGGCAGGCATACACAGGCATGGTGTGATACACACACACAAACACACACACACACACACACACACACACACACACACACACACACACACACACACACACACACACGGAGGTCCACAATTTCTGTCACATTATTCTGGAAATGTAGCCTATCGTAATTGAAATTGTAATTTTGACAATTAGAGCTAAATGAATACAAATAATGAATCTAAAAGAACAAGTTTAGTCAAATGTATGTGTGTTTAAAGAACGCTGCAGCTGCGTATATTTCTTTTAGAAAAGTACAGTAAATACATTTAACATGAATTATTTTGCAGGACAATAAAAAAATATTCTCTGATATCTTTATTATTCACTGTAGATTATTCAGATACATTAGAGTACAAATGTCATAATTATATAATTATTATTATTACTATTATTATTATTATTATTATTATTATTATTATTATTAGAATAACTAAACTGATATCAAATCTGCTTAAAATTATATTTAAATCATTTCTGTTATTTTAAATATTTCTTCCTTTGGGTATTTTTACTTTGGTATTTCTATGGTAGTATTTATTTCTCTGATGTTCAACATAGTATTTATTTATTTAATAATACAAGTGTTAGATAAGGTGTACATTTAACAGGTTTTTATAAGTATAAATGCTAAGAAATAAATATATTTTTGGTGTAAATACATGAATAATACACCAAAACAGTAGAGAGCATTCTGTCCAGTTATTTAACATGGCTATCTTCATTTAAACACATTTATATTAATGATAACATATAACACAACCTTTATAAAAGGGCCTACATAAATCACACTCCTTACAATGTATACACGCACACACACACACACACACACACACACACACACACACACACACACACACACACACACAGTTTGTGCATGACTGTTAGTCTTTCTAGAAATATCTACGTAACAAGGGATTGAGGATATCACTTAGAAGGAAATTGACATTCATTCCATTATTTCACACATGGGCAGCTTTCACTGTACACACAAGCACAGACACACACAAACCTCAACTACTGCCTCTAATATTTTATAGAACACTTAAATGTCCTCTGTTCCTGTTCTCCAAAGAGAGGATCGACAGAACAACATGAGCTCCGTTTGGATGACTTTATTGCACAAGAGACGAAGCATAATGCCACCAGAGGATAGGGGTGATCACACAGAGAGCATCGATACATCTGCTGCAGTCATCTGCTTTGACTCTATGTCTAGCCCCCAAAAAGTTAAGAATATCTTACCTCTTTGGGGTTGGGTAAAAAAAGAGAGAGCACATACGATGTTGCACGCGCCTATTGGAGCAGAACAATGAAGAGGGAAACAGGGGGAGATTTGTTCAGTCCAAAACTGGCATCAACATGAGTGCTGCAACGTCCATTGCAGATTTGGTTTATACAGTAACAGTATGATCCCTTTGGTAGAGCATGTAATAGGCCCACGGCATGGTTCATGCTTTACCATGACATTCAAGAACCATGCGCTTTTCATACTGACTGCACACTGCACTCCAGTGTTTCTGTGGCACTGTAGAATGTAGTTTGGTAACACTTCATAATAACCATCATTAATAGATGGTACATTGATAGTTAATTAATCTTTAGTTAATTGTCATTTAACTGTTAGCAAACAGTAATTTTACTGTTAACAAACAATTAAATTATAATTAATAATGTTTACTAATTATTAGTAGTGCTGTAAATTAACAGTTTATTGTAACACCCATTATATCCCTCATATACTATATTAGGTATCTGTTAATGATTAAAAAATGTTTGTAAACCTTTAAGAAACCATTTTTAAATCATCTATAAAGATTACATCGATAGATGGACCAGATATTCCTAACACTTTGTTGAGGGTTACTAGTTGGTTTGTAAACCGTCTATAAATAGTTTCTGGATGGTTATTATAAAGTTGCAACAGATGACTATAATACCTTGTTAAATAGTTAATAAATACTTTGTAAACCATCTATAAACATTATTTAGATAGATAGTTAATATTTTGTCAGTGGTTACTAGTTGGTTTGTAAACTCTGTAAACAGTGACTGGATGGTTATTATAAAGTTGCAACATATAAAATAATTATATAGTATATATATATATATATATATATATATATATATATATATATATATACTTAGCACAAAAAGTAAGGCAATTTGTGTTCGGTAGATTGTTTCTCTGTGGTAACAATGCTTTTTGGCAATGAATCTTATACTGTTGGAAAGCCTGTTTACATGCATTTGTGGGATGAGCAGCAGCGCTGAGTATGTGGGTTGCGCCCATGAACAATTTGCCAAATCTTCTCTGCCAATGCCAAACAGCTTATTCTGCCATTGACTCGTTGGTGTTTGGTGGATTGGATGATTGAAGTTTGAAGAAACAAGACATATTGGCAATTGATTCATTTCACAAACAGGAGCCTCAGTAGCGTGTGGAAGAACCATACACAGCCACAACAGCCTGGCACCTCCTCCTCATGCTGGTCACCAGCCTGGTCACACACTGCTGTGGGATGGCGTCCCATTCTTCAACCAGCATTTGTCGCAAGTCAGCCAACGTGGTTGTGTTGGTCACTCTGGCACGAACAGCACGCCCAGGCTGATCCCACAAGTGTTGAATGGGGTTGAGATCAGGACTGCTGGCAGGCCATTGCAGCCTCTCCACTCCCACATTCTGGAGGTAGTCTCTGATAAATCCCGCCCTGTGGGGGCGAGCGTTGTCATCTTGGAGGATAGCGTTTGGTCCCAGACTGTGGAGATATGGTATAGCCACTGGTTGCAGAATCAGGCACCTGATTGTCAGCACCTGGGCATACCAGAAGCTCAAAACAAGAGTCAATAGCAACAGCAAAGAAAAGCTGTTTGGTATTGACAGAGACAATTTGGCAAATTGTTCATGGGCGCAACCCACATACTCAGCTCTGCTGCTCATCCCACAAATGCATGTTCCTTACAAATGGGAAACTAAACAGGCTTTCCAACAGTATAAGATTTATTGCCAAAAAGCATTGTTCAAATAATCTACCAAACACAAATTCCCTTACTTTTGTGCTAAGTTTATATATATATAATTATTGAATATGTTGCAACTTTATAATAACCATCCAGACACTGTTTATAGACGGTTTACAAAACAACTAGTAACCCTCAACAAAGTGTTATCTTTGAATATCTGGTCCATCTATTGATGTAATCTTTATAGATGATTAAAAAAATGGTTTCTTAAAGGTTTACAAACATTTTTTAATCATTAACCGATACCTAATATAGTATATGAGGGATATAAAGTGTGTAACAATAAACTGTTAATTTACAGCACTACTAATAATTAGTAAACATTATTAATTATAATTTAATTGTCTGTTAACAGTAAAATGACAATTAACTAAAGATTAATTAACTGTCAATTTACCATCTATTAATGATGGTTATTATAAAGTGTTACCTGTAGTTTTAGGTTGGGTGGTTTGACACAATCTACATTTCAGAATTGAGGTGGCCAACCTTGGTCACAACACCGATGGAATCAGTCACTTGTTACAATTGTGGACGTTATAGACTTGGCGACCCTGGGACTCTTACGGAATTAGTTATACATCAATTAAGTATTCCCTTTACGTTCATTTAAAATTTAAATTCTCCTCAAGGTTTGTGTGAGAAAATCTAAATATAGAAATTTAAATGTTTAAAAGGAGGAAAAAATTTTGTTTTTTTTAAAACGTCTACACCTTAAAGCTATTCCCCATGAGGAATTTTAAGTAATGACAACAACACTGGCAGCGCGTCCACATGATACAAGCCTTCCGTGCACCCCCCTTCCACACAGTTGCTAGTAGCCAAGGAGGACATGAAGGATTATAAAAACATGATGGACTCTTCAGAAGAGGTAATTACCTTCACTCGAGTTTCTGCGTGGGAAAGTCGCCAGACGCCACAATCTTCTGAACATAATCATACTGAGAAATCCAGAGAAAGTTGTGTGGAGCTGATAGTCTTAATTAGCTTTGTAGCAACTCATTTGGGAATAGCTTGAATGTAACGGATGTTCATTAACATAAAAAAGTTACACACTAAAGCTTTAAGACTCTGAGTATGTTAATTTCCCTTGGCATCGGTTGACTGACAACTGAGAGTGGGCACTTCTAACAGAAGTGCTGTCAACTTCTGTTGTGCGCTACTGAATGCAGAAACAAATCCACACAGCATAAGTTGTTAAATATTAACAAGTTAAGTTATGAGTCCCTTTACAAAAACCCATCATGCTGTTAAGATTTATAGAAAGGAGGTTACGTTAGCTATCTTTCGTTAATTGGTCCAACTGGTTGAGAGAATATTCAGTGTGCTGAGGTAACAAATAGGGTTAGGTTGGCACTTGAGTGACGTAACAAAGTGTTTGTAGTGGCTGCTCACACAGATATTGCACTAAATGCCTGTCACAGTAGGTAGCAAAGGTTCATGCCCCCTGTAGAGTAATCATTTTGACCACAAATCAAAACACATGTATATATGTACTGTATATATAGAGTACACTAGTTTCTTATTTCAGTAGACCTTACGAATTCATGCCACAAACGATAGTCAAAAATCATCAGATCAGGAAAGGACCTGATATTGACGAGGGGACAAAGTAGGAAAAAGAAAGCATGAGCTAAATGTTTAACAGTATAGAAAAATACATGCATGAGATAAAAGGAAAGGACAGCAGAAATGCATGCTTTATTTCCTGTCATAAAATTATGCCAATCTGTCATATAAGCTCATTTGATTCTGAAATTTAAAGATAAATAATCTTGTCCCCAAATAACTAATTTAGTCATGACACACAGCCACACACAGCCAACATATTTTATTAACCTATACATCATCATCATCAACCCACATACACACACAAGCTAATGATATAAGCATCATCACTCATAGAGGTTAATGGAGTATGGATTTTGGCATAGAGGCCACTGACAAGGAGATGAGCATATTAAATATAGAGTTATCCTTAATCCTGAATGCACCTGCTTTATTACATATTTCCCTGGTATATACCATTGCTATGCATCTATCTTTGTACCTATGTATGTATGTACAATATGTATGTATCTATCCATCGCTCTATCCATTACTCCATTTCTTTAGCTATCTATCCTTCCATGCGTCTTTCACTGGCCAGGGGTCCCGCTCAGGGTCCAGCTATTGGGTACCCTGCTACTGTACACTGGAACAAATATGGTTTCATGGCAATTAACAGTAACTTGTGAAAATGAGCAAGAAAGAAAGGCTTACTTTTAAATGTTGCGTCCTCAACACTGATCTTAACACTCATAGAAACCTGCATTCTAGGCAGGAATTATACCACAGCAATATTGGAGGACAGGTCTAAAGGGCCGTCCACACCAAAAACAGTAACTATAACGATAGCTATAACAAATAAAGTTTTCAAAATTGTTCTAACCCTAGTGGATGGCGGAGTCCACACCCCAACTATAACGACAGTGGCAAACGAAAACAAAACACCGACAGCCAATCAAAATCCATCTGAATTTACAAAATGGCATACATGGCAGATGACACCGCGGAGAGATTTGTTTCACACAGGTAGGTCAGTGGTGTAGCATGACTTTGTGCTTCATAGGACAGGCAGTGGGGCCCTTAAGCTTGTGTAGCCACACACACTGTGGTGCTACTGAGCATCAACACCTCTGATCAGAAGCTGACATTTCACACTACAATGTCTTAATGTAGTTTCCATTTTATTCTTTTTCCACGAATGATAGAACTTTTCCAAAGATCACATAGTCAAATAGAAAATTCACTTTTACACTTGCGGGTGGGTGCTATGAGCGCTGAGTGAGCAGGTACGAGCGTACGAGTAGTAAGTTGCCGTCTATGGAAAAAGAGCAAAGCAAAACAGCTGTTGGGGCTAAAAATAGAAAAAGAAAGAGGGAAAAGGAGATGACATGTTAAGGGATGTGACAGCAGTTAAATAAGTGGATGGTGAGAGGCAACAGGTAGGATTTAAAGTGTGACGTCTGGGCCTGCAAATATTCATGTTAACAGACTAGCTAGCGTTTGCTAACACTGGGAATGTAGCAGCCAAATGGGGGTTTACGGCTAGCTTAGAATATGCAAAACCGAGGTTGCTGAGCTGAAAACTGATAAATATAAGGTAGCATGTACAATAAATGACAAGAATCTGGAAAACATAACTAATGCTATAACTCTGGTTTACCATGGAATCATGCATAGATTTGCTACCAAACTTGGAGGCTTGCAAATATTCATGTTAACAGACTGGCTAGTGTTTGCTAACTTAATGCAAACCAATGTTGCTGATAGCTACATTTAGATTTTGGTTAAACCCTATGGTACCAATCCCATGCATGACATATCTACATTTTATTAAGGTCAAATAACAACTGGTAAATATAAGGTATCTAAGGCACAATAAATGACAAGAATAAAAATAAATAGATATGAAATAAATATATAAATATTTAAAATACAAAATATGAATGTAATTTCAACAGCAGCACAACCTTACTGCATAATAGTTGTCTTATCTGATGCCATCACTAGGCTGATTTAAGAACTGAATTTCGGCTGTTATATTGAACAGTGAGTTCATTTAATTCAGATGTGAGGATGGTGGATCAGGAAAGACAGGGGAAGGCAACAGGTAGGTCTAACATTAGGTGGAAGTGTAGGGGGAGCCACTTGATACCAACAGATTCATTTCTTAACATTATTGATATGGAAAAACTAATGAAAAATCTATTACATAATGCTTGTTTGACAATATGTCTTAGTGGAGAAGAACACAGGCAAGGAGTGAATGAGACAGACATGAGACCTCGCGCCAAAATTGTCGCTGCATACCCCTCTGACACTGGGTAGTTGCGCCACTGGCTCCGCTCGGTGCTTAGCGCCACCCATGACGATTTTGATTGGTTTAAAGAAATGCCAATAAACCAGAGCACGTTTTTCTCCCATCCCGGAATGCTGTGTGGACTAACCAGACCTTCCTCCGCAGCGCTGTGGAGGAAGGTCTGGCACTGCGAGACTACCTGTTTTACCCCTTACACAATTATTTCAAGTATATATCATTATATAACTTACAAAACACAGCATGGTTTTTAATAACATTTTTAGGAGGGAAAACCCTCAGATGGGATACTTCCTGACCCCCCCCCCGACCACCCTGTGATTTACGCTTATGCCAGCTGTTAATGTAGATACT